>NC_057795.1:165399804-165567129 GCF_018294505.1 Triticum aestivum
CGCCATGACATGAGGGGTGAATGTCTGACGAGCCACCACGTGTCTCACCCACCGCTGGAGCCGCGAACGCCCAGACCGCTCGCGGCGGCATCCAGCAGAGTGAGACAACGACGCGATGACCGACTGGTACGGGGAAGACGGCTGCCGAAGGAGGACGCCGCAGGAACTCCCGCGGAGGAGCCAGGCGGAGTCATCAGCGACGAAAGTGAGCGCGCCGAGTCGGAACTCGCGGGCCAATACCAAACCGCCGCCGGAAACCATGCTGGTGAAGATCGAAGAAAATGCAACCTTACCGGAAGTTTCTAAGATGCTTTGCCCCACGATGGGCGCCAACTGTCGTGGTTCTAAGTCTGACAGTAAGTATAGGGGGTACGAATGAAGAGGCAAGGTCCTAGCTACGGTGTGATTGTATGCAAGTGTTTACGAGTTCAGGCCCCTCTCGGAGGAGGTAAAAGCCCTATGTCTTGGTGCTCGGAGGCGGTCGACTGGATTTTGAGATTGTGTGTTACAGGTGGTGCCAACCCTTGTGCCAGAGGAGGGGGTGGCTTATATAGAGTGTGCCAGGACCCCAGCCATCCTCCGTTACAAGGAGTTCAATGTACATAAAGACAGGGTGTTACTGATAACGCCAGCCATAAAGTGCTATTAATTATCTTAAAGACTACGGAATGAACGCCTGACCATTGCTGTTCTGGTCGAGTCCTGGTCTTCGATAGGTCGAGTGATTTCTTGTATGGTCGAGTGATTGACTGGTCGTGTGACATCAGGAAGGAGGGGTACCCGAGTGACTGATTCATCAAGTGGATTGCACTCGACGCCTTCATTGGGCACTCCTTATTATCTCTTGATCTTCTTTGCTTCTAGGGTAATGACCTTGGGTAGGGCGTATAGGTCAGGCCTGTGACCCTACCCTAGATCTATATCATCATCAGCTTTCTTGGTGGATAAATGGATTCATGCATAGTACTATGGGGGCCCAATCAGATGTCATGTCTACTCGATGCCCAAGTAAATGGCTTTCGATGTCATGTCGAGCATCGGGAAAATTACAGGTGATACGAAGCTTTCAATTCTCCCATGATATGGGCTTCCGAGAGCCCTTGGATCTGATATCAAATGGTTGCATGGCATGATTCTAGACCTATGGGTGAATATCCTATCCTGGAGGGTTATTCTGCAATTTTTCAGCAACTTAGCATGCGACTGTTCGATCTCAGATCCAGGGGCTGCCAGCAGCCCGTATCATGGTCGCGCCTACCACAACCGTCGCCTCGCTCGCGCGGTCGCGCCCTTGGAGATTTAACACGGTGCGTTAGGCTATCTGATGTTGGCATGTCATACATAGTCATCACTTAGTCACTCATACTACAACAAGGTTAGCTATAAGGTTGTCTATAAAAGTATTTTTTTACTTCTCTCTATCTCTTTCTTCGTAGTATTTATTGCATTTGCCAAGGAGTGACCTCTTCCAATTAAATGGTGCTTAGATGAGGTGCTAAGGGCATTAAATGTCTTAGCAATCAAGTCCCCAATGCATAGGTGCTTAGTTTTTTGTTGCTAAGTTTTCTACATTTAATTAGCTATAGACTCAAGATTGTATTTTCACCTAGGTACACGTGCTTAGCACTATTTCTTCCTTGAGTCACCAAACTAGTCTCTCTATTCTTAATTAACTTGCCACATCAGACTTTATGCCTATGTGGCAAGCTTAGCACCTGTAGGAGCAAGTAAGTACAATAGTAGGCTATAAGCCCGCTTTACATGGCATTTTTGCATATGTGGAGGAAAGAGGCAAGGAAAAAGTGGAGGAGTGGGCTCTCATGCAAGAGCCAACCTCTACATGGTGGAGCATTGGGAGAGGCACCTGTATGGAGGTGGTTAGGAATCAGGAGACTCACGCCGATCGTAGCGCCGAAGTTAAAATGATAATGGCAAGTCAAATCACGAGGCCCCACCTGTCCAGCAGTAACTCGCTGTCAAATCACACAACCCTACGTTTATAGCAGCCTACTCCATCTTCTTCTCGCGTCTCTATCAAACCGACTAGGTGGAACCGCCCTGCCTACTGCGCAGGAAAAGCCCCGCCCTCGACTTTTAAATAGTATAGTATACTAATTTTGTATCCATGGAATGCGCCATGGATCAAAGTCTCAAGAAAACGGTGGTACACATGTACGGAGTATACATCATGCCCGTCGCGTTCGCATCGGACCCCAGATGGTCGGTCGGTCTGGCACGCCGCTCTCCAAATGGAACGCGCGTCATATTGCATTTGCACACACATGTGGGACCGCAATTGAGAACCGACCATAGGCACACTCCTCGGCCGCACAAGTCGGGTGAGTTAATAGAAGAGAGAGACGAGCGATAGTACTAGAGAAGTGTTGTACATACATTGGTGCGTGGACGATCCCTGCAAGACACGAAAGATCAGTTCGTCCATGCATGTGACCAGACTTCAACAGACACGCCTGGATTGGCTATCGTCTACATATCATGCAGGCTGTGTTGTACAGGGCTGTAGTTCTAGTGAGAAATCTAAAAAAAGGTTTCTGGTCATCTCACAAAATTAGGTGTCATGTGCTTCGGATCACTTGGAGGGTTAAACAGCGACAACTGAGTTGGGCTAGTCATTGGGGGCACATGCACGAAGACTACTCGGCTGCCATCTAGGTCAAGACGACTATGTTAATTAGGACATCTATCGACGGACCCCTTTTCTACGAGTTTATCTTTAATTTGAGCTTCGATCCTCGTCTAGTTTGTCCGTCGGGATTCATGTTGTCTCCTTTGGGCAGTGAGGTTATGATTTCTTGTCATGTGACATTTTTTTGTGTTATATGTTATAATCTGGTGCTTCAGATCAAAATGACGACAACTGTGCCTCTGAGGCACGTGCATGAAGACTTCTCGACAGTCATTGACGAGGAGCCAGCTCCGGTAGACAAAAGAAAACTAGTACTCCACTATATAGGCAGGAGCCTCCGCCCTTGTCTCGTCCTCTCCAGATCTAAACACGACATCGGTGGACACACTCTCTCTCTACTCACTGCTGGTCACAGATCTAGCTGGATCCTCTCCGTTGGGGAAGGTGAGAAGGTGCAACTTTCACGCGGTCCTCCTCGGAGACGGCTCTTACCCACTGCCGGCGCGTCCTGATCAGTGTGCCTTGCCGTTCTCTCCCAAGCACCACTAGCGAGGGAGGGCCTCTGACCCCTTCTTCCTTGCTGCCGTAGTGTGGGAAGATTTGGCCTCCCGCTGCCGACCTAGCAACATCCCGGCGACCCTCGGGTATAACTTCCTTCGAAACCGGCCTTGCTCTACTTCTCGAGCTCCTGAGGTCGTTGCATTTGTATCTTTACCATTTCTCAGGCCCCCTCGTAGATAGGATCGATCGGCTGTTCGAAAACCACCTAAATTTTTACTGTTAAGAGGTAAAACTAGTTCAGGCACTCGAATCTAGTACTACTTGGTTCAAACAAGGATGAAAGGGGGTGGGGGTGGGGGAAGATTTGTTACCTGAATCTAGGACTTGGTCGAAAGAGGAAATAATGGGGGCGAAAAGTAGCAAAGATTGGCTATCCAACTGGTCTCTAGGTCTAATAGGGAAATAAAGGGAAACATAGTACAAACTCAATATAAACCCGATCTTTTGAAGAAAGAAAAGACAGAAATACCCAATATCTTGCTAGAACAAGATATTGGGTATTTCTGTCTTTATTTTGAATCTTTTTTTTCTTCTTAATCTTTCTATTCAGAATTCAGTTAACGACGAGATTTAGTATCCTTTCTTGCATTTTCATAACTCGTGAAATGCCGAGTAGGCACGAATTCCCCCAATTTGCGACCTACCATAGGATTTGTTATGTAAAGAAAGAAAGTGGGGACTGGGGGACAAGTCAACAGAGTAAGTCCAACACTAGATTTGCTAGCCTCACACAGTATAAGGTGGCTATACCAAACAAAAATGGGACCAACCCAGATATCCTTTTCTAATGTCTGTTGCCCTGAGCCACTCTTATGTAATGCCACTGGTAAAATGTAGCAGTCGCACTATTAAAAGTAAGGACACATTGAACCAATGTTGCTTTCAATATAATGCCTCTAGTAATATGAATCAATGGCACTTTTTTTCATCTCCTGGTAAATTTCCCATTAAGATAAGTTGCTTCTTTTCGTTAGAAATGCAACTGTCCTGGGCTGCCTACTCTCCTGCGCCCAAATACCGACTCTGTAGCAGCTGTTAATGTAATGTGGCTGGTAAAATGAAGCAATGGCACCATTGAAGTAATGTCGTATTTAACGGTTTTCATAGTTAATCCTAATGCCCACACTAATATCTAGCAATCCTGCTGCTTTAGAAATTGCTAATGTCCTTGTAGGATTGCCATTCAGATAAGGAACATGCTTCTTTTCATTTGATGCATGTTCCATCACTTGTTAGTCACCCTCCTTTCCACCTTTTTTGTGCAAACAGAGATATACATTTCACGCTCGATCTTAGTTGAACTGCACAAATGATATCCAAATTATAGTTGAACATTCCAGGAGCTTCACAACCAACCTTGATGTTGCTCAATTTTATTGCAACTAATGAAGAAGAAGCTCTGTGGGTTTCATTTTCTGATGGAAATGGAACCGGGGCTGGAGCCCTTTTCTTAAAAAAAGAAGAAGCTGCTAGCTCATGGGACATTGCTTCATTTTAGGTGAACTGCATCAAAAGGTCCCATGAACTGAATCATCCATGTTGGTGACTGGTGTCATCCCTTCTATGATGGTGTTGACTTCAGATATGGTTCCCATCACGAGGTATGTTCATTTTTGGTCTGACCATTTGCCAAAGATCTCGCATGTTGATCTTGGTCTTGTGCTATTGTTTTGGCACTGCCATGATAAAGCAGTAGTGTTATTGTTTTGCACCTTAATCTAGTGGCGCTATTAATTTGAGGCAATGTTTTGGCACCGCTAGTGCCACTGTTTTTTTATATATCAAAAGAGGGGGTTCCCTCCGATTTCATTAAAGAAACCCAACCATAGAGAACCATTATCTGACAACATCTCAGTGTAAACGGACAGTTATGCAACTACTACTAGAACGGACTGAGTACTAGGAGGAGACAAGTTCGCCACATAAGCTAGGCAGGTAGGGGGACGCAGCACCAGCTCGACCAAGTTTGGATTACAACCCAAATGATACCACAAAAACATCAGGTGGGAGATTGGGACTGAAAGAGCCAGCTTCAGCATCCTAGTCTAAGCACCCCCGGCCTTCATCCTTGCGATGCACGGCACACCTCGTTTGCCACCTGCTCGACCCTAGTGTCATTGATAAAATGAAGTAATAATATAGTTAAAATAGAGCGAGTGTCCTCTCTATCATTTCATTTCCAATGTAGATAAAGAAAGTGTTTCTCTTTGTTAATGTATGTTTCATCAACTAGTCCCATTGTTAATGTTTAAGCGTTTCTGCAAACTAGGGTGCTTAATTTTAGTTGATCTGCACAAAAATAGAGATTTGAATGTCTCAAGGCCCCTCCTTGTACTACCGTTGTACACTGATGTTCATCACTGGCAGAAGGTGTATCGGGGAGACTTGGGACAGTTTCCAGTATGAGGCATATCGTATGAGGCGTCGCAGGGCCCATCTCGCCCTCGCAGCATGGCATACTATGATACTATCGCAATATTTTCTTCTATTTATTTTGTGTGTTTCATCAACTAGTGCCACTATAATGTAATCATGCTTTTTCATTATCAGTGAAAACATGGTTATTCAGCTGCATTTTGGTGGAGCTGCACAAATGTACAGATGGAACCGACATATATGCAGAGTGCGAGGTGTGCCAAGTAAAATTTACCGACACCAACCATGCTCCATGCACGCATTGGCATCCACCACCACCTGTGGGATGTGTGGCGATCTCTGTGGACGGATCTTTTTCGGCAGCAAATCCTCTATCCAAATACAAGTAGCTTATATTGGCAGTTTTCTAGGGAGTAATCTTTTCTGAAAGAAGCACCAATCTATTTTTCTTTGTTTGTACATAGTGTCACAACTTCGACCCAAAGGTACAGAGCTATTTTAGGGTGATTGGTGTAGTACTCGGAGACTGATTGTAAGCATGATTTTCATTAGCTGTCACACTGATTGTAAGCATGAGCAGGTGGAAGATTAGGTTAGTGCGAAGCTTACCTTAAACCCTACCGCCGCTGTTTAAACGAGGCGAGCGTCGAGGGAACCGTGGAGAACGGCGGGGAAGCGATGTCGTGCCATCTAGCATCCTCTTGTGGTGGGAGAACGAATACTCCAGTGGCTCCGGCTGGCTCTGCACCCTCACGAACGACACACCGTACTCGATCAATTCGTTATCCTCTGGGTGCTCGACCTTCGACCTGCACGCCCACCACCTCCGCGTGACTTTTGCCTCGAGCGAATCTGTTTGCTCCATCGCCCAGAGGAGATACTCGATGAACTCAAAGGACTGCGGCATGACTGCTGCCGAGGAGTACATGTACATCGCCGCCCTCATCGCCGTCGTCTCGCTCTTCCGCATACATTTCCACATGGCCCTCACCGTCCTCGAAATCTCCAACTCATTGTCAAACCAAGTAAGGATCTCCTTCAACCTGGCTAACTTTGCCTGGTCGCCGCCGGCAATCTGCCTGATTCGCTACGACATCCTCTCCATAGATGTCCTTCTGAGTGGTCCGGTGCTAGCTTTGGAAGATGGGAGGACAGACGGTGGTCTTGTAATAGAGAAGAGGAGAGGCGAGACGGTGGTTTTGGAATGGATATGATGGAGAGGAGAGGAGGTGGTTTTGCAATGGAGAAGAGGGAGAGGCAAGACGGTGGTTTTGGAATGGAGATGACAGAGAGGAGAGGACGTGGTTTTGCAATGGAGAAGAGGGAGAGGAGCGTGTGGCAGCGATTTAGGATTGGACAAGAGGGCCGACGCGCTGTGACGGGATCAAAGTCAAAATCAATTTACCCTTCAATTAAGAAAGCGACCCCACATTAACTAGTCTCCCTTTTATTCTGGGTCATAATTGACCATGATTTTCGCAAATAAAATATATGTTATATGTTGCAAAAATAATATAATTTGGAAGTACATTCAGATACAAACCAAATGATACAATTTTTGGTGACATGCATTCACATTTTGCTTGTCAAATACATTACGTGGTCAAACTTTTACCCAAAATACGCAAAACAAAAAAATACTTCCAAGACCAGCGCCGCTCTTCCACTGTTCTCCTCTTAAACCATCGCTGCTCCTCTCCTGTTTCAATCTAAATCCAGCGCCTCTCCTCTCCTCTTCCATTTCAAAACCACCGCCCCTCCTCTCCTGTTCCAATCCAAAACCAGCGTCGCTCCTCTCCCATTCTAATCCAAAACTAGCGCTGCTCCTCTCCTCTTCCTTCTAAAACCACCACCGGTGAGTGAAGGTGTTGTGGAGAAACAGATCGATGGAGGAGGACAACCGATACCTGAGGATCGCAGATGGAGACCCTGTGAAGCTAGCTAGGATGTTGAAGATACAGTCTTGGTTTGACAATAAGGACCAACTAGCGGCGACGGCGACATCCATGGCCAAATAACTGCAACAGAGCGAAAAGGCCGCGTTACTCCCGGAGGGAGTCGCGCGGGAGTACATAGAGCTGCTCCTCTGGGCCATGGAGCAAAGAGATTCACCGAATCTGATCGTGAGGGAGTGGTGGTGGGAGTATCGATCCTAGATGGAGCATCCACCACAGATTGAAGGATCTAGCATCTACAGGGTGCCGTTTGTGAGGGTGTCGTGCTAGAGCGAGCCGGTGGAGTCTTCGTCGACTGAACCCAACTGCAAGAGGAGAAAAGCAGTTGGCCCGACGACACTTCCCCGCCATCCTCTCCCTCGCCGTTCACATCGTCTCACGGGGCGGCTGTCTGCCATCGAGGAATAGGAAGGGACTGCCCCCCCCCCAGCCCAATAGTCGGGCAGGTTGTGAATTGTCAGGAGGAGCTTAGGGTTGTCAGTATTTCAGGTTGTGAAGTGATAATCCCCAAGTGTAGGGAATCATCGTAGCAATTTCCAAAGGTGGAAGTGATAAGTATGGAGTGTCGAACCCACAAGGAGCTAAAGGTAAGATCAATATTCTCTCAAGTCCTATCTGCCACTGATATGACTCTACGTACACCGAACGTTTGCTTCCAACTAGATACGAGAAATAAAACTACGTTGTGGGTATGAAGAGGATAACTTTGCATGATATAGGAGAGCTAAAATATAAAAGTAGGTGCTGTTATCATAAATTTAGAATATATTACTAATTATTATAAATAGTGATTGTGGAATAATGATGGATCGGTGTGCGGAATTATCCTAGGCAATTGTTAACAAGACGGGTAGTCTTCATTGCAATTTCATATGAGGGAGAGGAATAAGCTAACATAATTTCTCTTCTTGGATCATATGCACTTATGATTGGAACTCTAGCAAGCATCCACAACTACTAAAGATCATTAAGGTAAAACCAAACCGTAGCATTAAAGCATCAAGTCCCCTTTATCCCATATGCCACAACCCCCTTACTCGGCTTTATGCTTCTGTCACTCAAGCAAGCCACTATAAGCGAAACATGAGCGTATTGGAACACCCTACAGCGGGAATCCCTCACACTTGCGCGACGCGGAGGGCACAATAGGAGAACACCAAAATAAAACATACAACTTGTACCAATCTAGATCATCAATCAACCCAAAGACAAAAGATATCTACTCAAAACATCATAGGATGGCAACACATCATTGGATCATAATATGTGGCATAAAGCACCATGTTCAAGTAGGTATTACAGCGGGGTGCAGGAGAGTGGACCGCATAAAAGAGGTGAGGATGGTGATGATGATGGTGATGTTGATGAAGACGATCACCGCGGTGATGATGCCCCTCCCGATGGCACTCCGGCGCCACCGAGATAGAGGAGGAGAGGTCCTCCCCCTTGTGCTTCCTCCTCCATGGCCTCCCCCTGGATGTGGAGAGGTTCTCCCTCTGGTCCTTGGCCTTCATGGCGATGATGGCCCCTACGGGATCCTCCTCCATGGCCTCCGGTGATGATGGCCCCCTCCGACAGGGTGCCAGAGAGGGCCTAGATTGATTTCTCATGGCTATAGAGGCTTGCGGCAGTGGAACTTATGATGTAGGTCAAGTTCTAGAAGTTTGGGGATTTATAGGAGACGTTGGCATCGAGAACAAGTCAGGGGCCCCACAGGGAGTCCACGAGGAAGGGGGGGGGCGCCCTCCACCCTCGTGGGGCCCACGGGACTCCCCTCCGGTAACTCTTTGCTCTAGTATTTTTTATATTTTCCAGAAAAAATCTCCGTTGATTTTCAGCCCATTCCGAGAACTTTTATTTCTACACAAAAACAACACCACGGTAGTTCTGTTGAAAACAGCGTCAGTCCGGGTTAGTTATAATCAAATCATACCAAAATCATATAAAACTATTGTAAACATGGCATGAATACTTCATAAATTATAGATACGTTGGAGACGTATCAACATCCCCTAGCTTAATTCCTGCTCATCCTCGAGTAGGTAAATGATAAAAGAAATAATTTATGAAGTGTGAATGCTAGTAAGTGCATAAGTTTGATAAATGATAGTTCCAATCACTTTTTCTAGCATCATCATATATCATAACAGTAGCTCAACTCATAAAACTTCGCATGATCAAGTAGCAAGCTATTCACATGTTAAAGTATAGATCATAAACTTTCTTGAAACTAACAAACTGTATTCTCAGTCATCAAACAATTGCAATTCACCTTATTTTCAGGAAGGGTCTATGTCAGTGCTTTGATTTAGCAAACTCCACATACTCGACGATCATTTAATCTTTCACAATTGCTAACACTCATGTGATATTTATGGTTCAAAGTTTTAATCAGACACAGAGAAAGATAGGGGCTTATAGTTTCGCCTCCCAACCTTTTACCTTAAGGGTAATGTCAACAATAATAGTTCATGATAACTTACATCCAATTGGATATATATATATATATATATCAGGATCTTTCCAACACAATGTGCTTGCCAAAGGATAAAATGTAAAAAGTAAAGGTGAAGATCACCAAGACTCTTGTATAAGGTATAAGACAAGAATTAAAAGATAGACCCTTCGTAGAGGGAAGCAGAGGTTGTCATGTGCTTTTCAGGTTGGATGCACAAAATCTTAATGCAAAAGAACATCACTTTATATTGCCTCTTGTGATAGAGACCTTTATTATGCAGTCTGTCGCTTTTATTTCTTCCCTATCACAAGTTCGTATAAATTTTATTTTCTTCGCACTAATAGATCATGCATATTTAGAGAGCAATTTTTATTGCATGCACCATTGACAACTTACTTGAAGGATCTTACTCAATCCTTAGGTAGGTGTGGTGGACTCTCATGGCAAAACTAGTTTAAGGGATATTCGGAAGCACAAGTAGTATCTCTACTTGGTGCAAAGAATTTGGCTAGCATGAGGGGGAAAGGCAAGTTCAGCATGTTGGATGATCCATGACCATATACTTTATTTCGGATATAAGAAAACATAACCCATTACATTGTCTTCCTTGTCCAAAATCAACCTTTTAGCATGTCATATTTTAATTAGTGCTCACAATTACAAAAGATGTCCAAGATAGTATATTTATATGTGAAATCTCTCTTCCTTCAATATTCTTTCATGAATTGTTCAAGTGACCAATTCTGCATTTGCTAACTTTCAATAAGTTCACTACCCATACTTATTACGTGTGAAGTCATTACTCCCCATGGCATAAGCATATGAAATATATATAAATTAAGATTTATGATATTCAATTCATTCAACCATTTACTCATAGGATATACGTGAAACACGTGAGTAAATGACAAACTACTCTGAAAGATATAAGTGAAGAACACTGAGTAGTCAAATAATTAAGTAGCCACGAGAGGATTCTTTTTCATTCAAGATTTCAGATCCAATGATTTTATTCAAACAGCAAGTACAATTGAAAATACGCTCCAAGCAAAACACATATCATGTGGTGAATAAAAATATAGCTCCGAGTAAGGTATACCGATAGTTTTGAAGACGAAAGAGGGGATGCCTTCCGGGGCATACCCAAGCTTAGGCTCTTGAGTCTTCGTTGAATAATACCTTGGAGTGCCTTGGGCATCCCCAAGCTTAGGGTCTTTCCACTCCTTATTCTCCTCATATCGAATCTCACTCAAAGCTTGAAAACTTCAATCACACAAAACTTAATGGAACTTCGTGAGATAGGTTAGTATGATAAAGAGTAAACCATTCACTTTGGTACTGCCAAAGACAAGGTTCATAATTGTTATCACACAATGCCTACTGTACCATACCACTTCTACAATTTATATTAAGAAATATAAGCCATAGAAACTAGAAAACAAGCAAACTATGCAATGAAAACAGAATCTGTCAGAAACAGAACAGTCTGTAATGATCTGAACAGCAACCATACTTCTGCTACTCCAAATATTATTAAATAAATTGATGGACGTGAGTAATTTGTATATTAATATTCTTCAAAAATAATCAACTCAAAAGCACTCTTCTGTAAAAAATGGCAGCTAATCCCGTGAGTGCAATGTTTCTGTTTTTACAGCAAGATCACATTAACTCTCACCCCAAGTCTTCCCAAAGGTCTTACTTGGCACTTTATTGAAACAAAAAGCTATAAAACATGATTAATACAGTATATTAATCATGTAAATACACAAAAACATTAAGGGTACATATTGGTTGTCTCCCAACAAGAGCTTTTCTTTAATGCCTTTTAGCTAGGCATGATGATTTCATTGATGCTCACATAAAAGAAAAGAATTGAAACATTAAGAGAGCATCATGAAGAATATGACTAGAACATTTGAAACTAACCCACTTCCTATTCCTAGGGATTTTGTGAGCACATAATTTAAGGGAACAAGAATCAACTAGCATAGGCAGGCAAAACAAGTATAACTTCGAAACTTTAAGCACATAGAGAGGAAACTTGGTATTATTGCAACTCCTACAAGCATAAATTACACCCTCATAATAATTTTCAGTAGAATCATGAATGAATTCAACAATATAACCATCATATAAAGCATTCATTTCATAATCTACAAGCATACAAATTTTTCTACTCTCCACATAAGCAAAATTCTTCTCATTCGGAATAGTGGGATCACTAATTCCGAAAGTTGACACTCTTCCAAACCCACTTCAGATGATAGTATTATTCATACTCCAAAAGATATAAGTGAAGTTCATGGAGAATTCTACAACTAATATAGAATAAAAAATATCCAAACTCAAAATATATAAGTGAATCACACGAAGCATTCTATAAAACCATACTCAAATGATTTAAGTGAAGCACAAAGAGCAATTCTATAAGATCATACTTAAAAGATTTAAGTGAAGCACATGAAGTATTCTATAAATCAATGAAGGGATATCTCATACTAGCATGGTTCTTAAAGGAAAAATAAAAACACAAAGGACACAAATCATGTGAACAAAACAAAAACCAAGGTATACCGATATTTGTTGAAGAAGAAAGATAGGATGCGAACCGGGCATACCCAAGGTTAGATGCTTGAGTATCCTTTGAAATATTTACTTGGGGTGCCTTGGGCATCCCCAAGCTTGAACTCTTTCCTCTCTTTATTCTTCTCACATCTGTAACTCCTCGTTCTTCGAACACTTCATCCACAAAAACTTAACAAAAACTTTGTGAGATCCGTTAGTGTAATAAAGCAAACTACCACTTTAAGGTACTGTAATGAATTCATTCTTTATTTGTATTGGGGTTAAATGTACTGTATTCCAACTTATCTATGGTTCATACCCCCCAGTACTAGCCATAGATTCATCAAAATAACCAAACAACATGCGAAAAACAGAATCTGTCAAAAACAGGACAGTCTGTTGTAATCTGGAAGTTTAGTAAACTTACGTAACTCCAAAAATTATGAAATAAATATGAAAATTTGAACAATTTCTACAAAAGTAATGTGCAAAAAGTTTCAGACCCATTTGACCTTCCAGTAAAAAAAATGTAAAATCACGTGCTACAGCCAAAGTTTCTGTTTTTGTTCTGCACATAGTAAACAAGCAATCTAATCATCCTAAAACCAAAGCTTGGGACATTATTTTTATAATACAATGGATATACACAAGGGGTTAATTATTTACAGAGAAACTTCCATGAAAAATTCTACATTGTTTCCGCGAGCATGAACACAAGTTCTCAAGGTCGAACCTCACTTCTTCAATGCATAACTTTCCAATCACTTCTCTTTTTGAAACACTTTTTTAGGCAAGAGAGATATGTAATTTTTTTTGTATTTTAATTATTTAAATTTTTGTATGTTTCACCCACAACTAAACAGAAACAAAAAGGAAAAACAAAATCTACTTAGTTAAGAAAGCAAACAAGCACACACGAGAATATCAACCCACGCTATTGCTCCTCGGCAACAGCGCGAGAAAAGAGCTTGATAATCCCCAAGTCTAGAGAATCATCGTAGCAATTTCTAAAGGTGGAAGTTATAAGTATGGAGTGTAGAACCCACAAGGAGCTAAAGGTAAGATCAATATTCTCTCAAGTCCTATCTGCCACTGATACGACTCTACGTACACCGAACGTTTGCTTCCAACTAGATACGCGGAATAAAACTACGTTGTGGGTATGAAGAGGATAACTTTGCATGATATCGGAGAGCTAAAATATAAAAGTAGGTGCTGCTATCATAAACTTAGAATATATTACTAAATACTATAAATAGTGAGTGTGGAATAATGATGTATCAGTGTGCGGAATTATCCTAGGCAATTGTTAAAAAGACTGATAGTCGTCATTGCAATTTCATATGAGGGAGAGGCATAAGCTAGCATACTTTCTCTTCTTGGATCATATGCAATTATGATTGGAACTCTAGCAAGCATCTGCAACTACTAAAGATCATTAAGGTAAAACCCAACCATAGCATTAAATCATGAAGTCCCCTTTATCCCATACGCCACAACCCCCTTACTCGGGTTTATGCTTCTGTCACTCAAGCAACCCACTATAAGCGAATCATGAACGTATTGCAACACCCTACAGTGGGAATCCCTCACGCTTGTGCGACACGGAGGGCACAATAGGACAACACCAAAATAAAACATACAACTTGTACCAATCTAGATCATCAATCAACCCAAAGACAAAAGATATCTACTCAAAACATCATAGGATGGCAACACATCATTGGATCATAATATGTGGCATAAAGCACCATGTTCAAGTAGGGATTACAGCGGGGTGCGGGAGAGTGGACTGCATAAAAGAGATGTGGATGGTGATGATGATGGTGATGTTGATGAAGATGATCACCGCGGTGATGATTCCCCTCCCGATGGCACTCCGGCGCCATCGAGAGAGAGGAGGAGAGGTCCTCCCCCTTGTGCTTCCTCCTCCATGGCCTTCCCCAGGATGGGGAGAGGTTCTCCCTCTAGTCCTTGGCCTTCATGGCGATGATGGCCCCTCCGGGATCCTCCTCCATGGCCTCCGGTGATGATGGCCCCCTCCGGCAGGGTGCCAGAGAGGGCCTAGATTGATTTCTCGTGGCTATAGTGTCTTGCGATGGCGGAACTTCCGATAGGTCAAGTTCTGGAAGTTTGGGGATTTATAGGAGAGTTTGGCATCGAGAACAAGTTAGTGGGCCCCACAAGGAGTCCACGAGGCAGGAGGGCGCCCCCCTAGGGGGTGGGCGCGCCCTCCACCCTCGTCGGGCCCACGGGACTGCCCTCCGGTAACTCTTTGCTCTAGTATTTTTATATTTTCCAGAAAAAATATCCGTTGATTTTCAGCCCATTCCGAGAACTTTTATTTTTGCACAAAAACAACACCACAGTAGTTCTGCTGAAAACAGCATCAGTCCGGGTTAGTTCTAATCAAATCATACCAAAATCATATAAAACTATTGTAAACATGGCATGAATACTTCATAAATTATAGATACATTGGAGACGTATCATGAATTGTGTTTTGTGTTGTGTATTTTGAGAGTACTTTCAGATATGAATGTCTTTTGAATTTCAGATTTGCGCTATTGAGCATAAAGTATTTTATGAATTCTGGAGATCTATTTTTAGCACTTAAAATATGTAGTTTCATAGGAGTATAAAAGTGCAGACAATGTTATTCTCACAGAAGAAAAAACAAGTTTCTGTTTTAGATAAGAAACTGCAAGTTCAGTTTTAGATAAGAAACTTCAACTTTCAGAGGCAGAGTATTTATATTAACATGACCTTTTCAAATAGTGTTAACATCATGTTGGAAGTTTTATTTATGGTCAAAAATGGAACTTCTAGCCAGTTAACATCATGCTGATCAACGTTCATGCATAGCACATTTTCATATGATGCACAGTCAAAAAGATATGCTATTTTCAAAATCCCCACACAATGTCGAGTGTGCGAAAAATAGAGAAAACGAGGGAAGAAGTTTTGGCAAGTGTTAGACGTGGTGTGCGTAGATGACAATGGGGACCCACATATCAATAAAGGCAGAGGCAAAAAATTGGAGATATTTTCCCTGTACACGTGGAATCGAACCCGGGCAGAATAGCTGTCGGGTAGTGTCACTTGGCCACTAGGCTAGCTCAGTAGTTCTGTTACTAATAAGGCACTTCCTCAGGTGGTCGGATCTCCTCCTGCGCCTTTGTGCGCTCGCCGTGATGCCGCTGTCTGTCATTGTGAACATGCTGAACAAACAAGAGGAATCTGGAGAGGACTGTACGTGGAGAGGGGGACAGTCTGGACCCACTAGGTCTATGGCCGTACGCAAGCAAGTGCCTCATCGAAAAATACTTCCTCCTAATGCTATACTGACGTTGGGTCCCATGGGTTTGTCAACATAGTTACATTCTTTTAGGTTCTTCAACATAGTTACTATAGGAGATAAATTCACAATGAAGCTGGGGAGCTGGCGGGTATCATTTATTATCACTAGGGCAGCAAGTATCAGCTGGGTTTTGGGCTGCCCCATCTAGGCTTTCTTTTTTAACATGTGCATCCCACGACATGCTGGTTTGTATGTTCTTGAGGGTCGTCATGTATCGATCGGCCTATGGACCTCCCATCCGAGGTTTTATTTTTCCTGAAACATCCACAACCCAATTTATGTACTTTTTTGAAGAAAACACAGAGGTCTATTCTATTTTTGTATATAAGAATAGGAACGCCCGGTCCAACTTATGTTTCCCTTCTAACTATATTATATATATTTAAATTATTTTATATATTATTATTGTCGGCATCCTGGGAATGGGGGTCCCCGGACTTGCATGTCTGCGGCCTACGGCATGGCTCAAGTGGTGGCCCAGTATGGCCCATCTTCATCAATGCAAGCTCAAAACCCTCGCGAGGCGGGCGACACGAGGCTTCCTAAGGAGCAGCCTCACCAGGCAGGCTCGCGAGGAGGCGGAGAGATCAAGGCAAGGGTACCTCGCGAGGTGCCCGTGCCGCAAGCCATGACGATCGAGACCAGGCAGGCGCCAGGCGGGCGCCGGCCTACGCAGTGTCCATGTTTCCTCTTTGGTGCAAAAGGGGGCAAGCACAGGCGTGGAGTACCGAGGCAACAGGCAAAGGTTACCGTTTCGGTGCAATGAGACCAAGACCAGCAAAGCGGCAGGACGGAGGTCACCATGGAGCCCTAGACAGCGTCACCGCCAGTTCCTTTGGCAGCCGAAGACCAACTTTAGTCAAGATAACTTGTACTAGATGTTCCCCTTTGAAATGGCCGTTGTTGGCTCCCTTCCCGCTCAATATTTGGGAAGAGGACCAAGGCCTCTATAAATAGAGATAGCCACCACAGTAGGGGGGGGGGTCGAATCCTTTCCTACGAGAACACCACACCAGCTCAAGAACACCTCTCGCGAGGCTGTTCTACCCCTGTACTGTTCATCATCAGCCCCTGAGGGAATCCACCAAACCACACACTGGAGTAGGGTATTACACCACAACGGTGGCCCGAACCAGTATAAATCTCGTGTCCCTCGTGTTGTTCATCCGTTTTACTTTAGATTCTCGCGAGGCGATTGGGCGTGGATTGGTAGGGGGAATATCTTCATGCGCACCCCAAAGTTCGACCCTCAAGGGTCTACCGGAACCCCACATCTGACATTTGGCGCACCAAGTAGGGGTGCGCCGGTGTAGGACCTTGAGAAGAGGTGTCTAGAGGGGGGGTGATTAGAGACTAAGTACCAAAGTTGCAGTTTTTAACCCTTTTAAAGTTTAAGTGAAGTTTAGGCACAAGTTTAACATTCACAACACATAGCAAGCAAGCATGCAAAGAGTATATGAGCAGCGGAAAGTAAAGCATGCAACTTGCAAGAATGTAAAGAGAAGGGTTTTGGAGGATTCAAACGCAATTGGAGATACGGATGTTTTTGGCGTGGTTCCGATAGGTGGTGCTATCGTACATCCACGTTGATGGAGACTTAAACCCACGAAGGGTAACGGTTGCGTGAGTCCACGGAGGGCTCCGCCCACGAAGGGTCCACGAAGAAGCAACCTTGTCTATCCCACCATGGTCGTCGCCCACGAAGGACTTGCCTCACTAGCGGTAGATCTTCACGAAGTAGACGATCTCCTTGCCCTTACAAACTCCTTGGTTCAATTCCACAATCTTGTCGGAGGCTCCCAAGTGACACCTAGCCAATCTAGGAGACACCACTCTCCAACAAGTAACAAATGGTGCGTTGATGATGAACTCCTTGCTCTTGTGCTTCAAATGATAGTCTCACCAACACTCAACTCTCTCTCATAGGATTTGGATCTGGTGGAAAGAGGATTTGAGTGGAAAGCAACTTGGGGAAGGCTAGAGATCAAGATTCATATGGTAGGAATGGAATATCTTGGCCTCAACACATGAGTAGGTAGTTCTCTCTCACAAATAGGATGCTGGAAGTGTAGGTTCAGTCTGATGGCTCTCTCCACGAATGAAGAGGAGGTGGAGGGGGTATATATAGCCTCCACACAAAATCTAACCGTTACACACAACTTGCCAAACTCGGTGGGACCGAATTGAGAAACTCGGTCAGACCGATTTAGCAAATAATGTGACCGTTAGGGATTTCGGTGGGACCGAAATGCAACTCGGTAGGACCGATATGGTTAGGGTTAGGGCATAACGTAATCTCGGTGAGACCGATTACACAAACTCGGTAGGACCGATTTTGGTAACAATATAACCAGAGAGTTGGTCAGGCAAACTCGGTTGGGCCGATTATCAAACTCGGTGGGACCGATTTTGGTAATGAGTCAACCAGAAAGTTTGCATTGTAATCTTGGTAGTACCGATTGCTCAAACTCGGTGAGACCGATTTTGATAATGGACATACAAAGAGAGATTACAATCCCATCTCGGTGAGACCGAGATCCCTATCGGTAGGACCGATTTGCTTAGGGTTTGTGGCAGTGGCTAAGACATCCAAACTTGGTGGCGCCAGATAGAAAGAATCAGTGGGGCCAAGTTTGACTTTATTTTTAGGACAAATGTGGATGTGAGAAAGTAGTTGAGGGTTTTGGAGCATATCACTAAGCACTTGAAGCAAGAGGCTCATTAAGCAACACCTCATCCCTCCTTGATAGTATTGGCTTTTCCTATAGACTCAATGTGATCTTGGATCACTGAAATGTAAAATGAAGAGTCTTGAGCTTGAAGCTGGAGCCAATCCTTTGTCCTTAGCATCTTGAAGGAGTTCCCACATCCTTTAGTCCATGCCACTTCATTGTTGAACTTGTCTGAAATGTACTAGATAAAAGTGTTAGTCCAATAAGAGATATGTTGACATTAATTACCAAAACCACCTAGGGAGCACATGTGCTTTCAATCTCCCCCTTTTTGGTAATTGATGACAACATACATCAAAGCTTTAGATAAGGATATAAAGAATAGCAAGTAAAGCATTGGAAAGACATGTAACAAGCATAGGCTCCCCCTACATGTATGCAATCATGTGAATATGAAATATAGAAGCATGTGAGAGCATAACCATGATGGAGCAGGCAATGTGTTACATGTATCTTGGCCATATGCATCAAAGCAAAAAGTATTAAAGAAAATACCTTCATGCTCATGAGTCCTTCTTGCAAACAGTATGTACATCGGCAAGAATTCCTCATACACATGATTGTGATGCATATACTTACCTTGTAGTCTTGAGTTGGCTTAGGATGGAATGAACCTGTGAAAACAAGGTTAGATAACATAGATACATCTACTAGCCAGAGCAAACAGAAGAAACCACAAGAATACCAAGACTGGGATGACATGTAGAGAGTGAGTACTAAGTACCACATTGGAATTGACATGTCCCCAAGAGTAAAGATATGCGATGAATTTAATTGATTTCTTTCCCTTAGATGTCTTGCTCCCCTTGAATCTAGCATGGGATATTGGGAGAAGATAGGGAACAGAAAATCAGAGCTGAAAGATATAAATGAACAGAGCTAATGCAAACTAATGCAAGTAAGCACATATGAACATGTCTTTCCCCTCAAGAAGACATGTGGCATCTCGCCTCTTGAACACCAAGCATCTGGGATCCTTGATAAATACTTTCTACTACTATTCTCTCCCCCTGAAGGATCTCTCTCCCTGAAGATCGGAGATCTCTCTCTCCCTATGAGATGTGATCTCTCTCTCTTAAATGATAAGCTTTGATGTGATCTCTCTCTCCCCCTTTGACATCAACTTCCAAGAAGGGCTTGATAAAGATGTAATCTCGTTTTCTCCCTCTGGAATTTGTCGTGAATGGGTTTGATCCTTGAGTCACAACATAAAGCAATGATTAAAAATGTGATGCTTCTAGAGGACAAGATTCATTGAGTGGAGCTGGATCAGAAGAAACACAGAATAAGTGGCAAACTGTTTTTCCTGTTGTGAAATCGGTGGCACCGAGTTGTAGGCTTCGGTGGTACCGAAAATTTTCGGTTGGACTGAAAATAACAAATCGGTGTAACCAAGTTCATCACAGAGAAAACACTTGTCACCTCAGCTCACTAGACTAATAAGATCTCACAAAGATTTGCAAGGAATTAACTGAATGATATGCAAGGAATTGGATGCATAGAATGTAGAGGAAAAAGAAAGAAATCTAGATGAAGTTTTTTTTGAAAGGGGAAACAAATATGCATGAGACAAGTGCAAAAACACAGAAGAAAACACAAGGGAACTTCATCTAGAAATGGTCGGCGACAAAGTCACCTATATTAGAGTATATTGACTTAGGAGTCAAGTGACATCACTTGATCATAGGTCATAATCGTCGTTTAAGCTCAAAATGGGGTTGCCATTTTTCGTTTAAGCATCTTGATGTATTCACATGTTGTCGAGTTGCTTTAGCTCATGACTTGGAGTAAAGCTTCTCTAAGATGGAATAACATACCTTGGTTGGTGGTGTTGTCCATGTAGTTGAACTTGTGTGAGTCGCTCAAGGTTGATGTAGCTCATCAAGAGTTTGGAGCACCACTTGGAATTTGAGTCCATCTACCTACATGGGTTAGTTCTTGCAAGGAAGAGCACTTGTGTATCCAAAAATGACAGTCATGAAGCTCAACATAGAATTTGTCAAAGGATATGTTCGAATGGTTTCGTGCTTCCTTGTCTTCATCCACCTTTGTATAGAGACTGTGATGTAGAGATTGCTCAAGATGTGAGTAGGTTACAATCTCATGGAATTTGATTCAACCAAGTACCTACATGGGTTAGATAACATGCAAGATACAAATATATCCAAGACATAAGATTTTCATCATAAGAGAAATATCAAGGATTAGTCATAAGCTCATGTCTTGCATGTATCCAATGGAGTTTCTACTCCAAGTTTGAAGCATCAATGATGTTCAATTATCCTCTCAACCTGCAAAACACTTTCTCATCAAGAGGTTTAGTGAATATATCCGCTAATTGCTTTTCGGTGCGAACATGCTTAAGATCAATGTCACCCTTAGCAACATGATCTCGAATGAAATGATGACGAACTTCAATATGCTTAGTTCGAGAATGTTGCACAAGATTATGACCAATTTTGATAGCACTTTCATTGTCACAAAGCAATGGAACATGTTTCACATATATTCCATAATCTTTAAGAGTTTGGGTCATCCAAAGTAATGGAGCACAACAAGAACCAGCAACAATGTATTCCGCTTCGGCGGTGGATAAGGATAGCGCGTTTTGTTTCTTGGAAGACCAAGACACAAGAGATCTACCAAGAAATTGACAAGTACCCGAAGTAGACTTTCTATCAACCTTGTCTCCAGCATAGTCTGAGTCAGAGTAGCCAACAAGATCGAAAGAGGCCCTCTTAGGATACCAAATGCCAAAATTTGGTGTATGTATTAAGTATCTCACTATCATTTTCATAGCCTTAAGATGACATTCTTTAGGTGCAGCTTGATATCGTGCACACATGCACACACTTAGCATGATATTGGGACGTGAAGCACATAGATATAACAATGAACCAATCATAGAGCGATAAACCTTTTGATCGACCGGTTCACCATCTTTGGTCAAATCAAGATGTCCGCTAGTAGGCATGGGTGTAGACATACCTTTGAATTCTTGCATATTGAACTTCTTGAATAAGTCCTTAGTGTACTTTGTTTGAGAGACAAAAGTACCTTCCTTAGTTTTCTTGATTTGCATCCCAAGAAAGAATTTGAGTTCACTCATCATAGACATCTCAAACTTCTCCGACATTAGCTTTCCAAACTTCTCACTAAAATGAGGGTTAGTTGATCCAAATATGATATCATCAACATAAATTTGGCATACAAATAATTCACCATTAAACCTTTTAGTAAAAAGAGTAGAATCAATTTTCCCAATTTCAAAGCCTTTTTCAATAAGGAACTTGGTCAAGCATTTATACCATGCTCTAGGAGCTTGTTTAAGACCATAAAGAGCTTTGTGAAGTTTGTAAGCATGATTGGGTTTCTTAGGATTGACAAAGCCGAGAGGTTGTTTAACATAAACTTCCTCCTCTATTTCACCATTTAGAAAATCACTTTTAATGTCCATTTGGTACAAGGTGATATCATGGTGATTAGCATAGGCAAGTAAGATGCGAATAGACTCAAGTCTAGCAACGGGAGCATAAGTCTCACCATAGTCCATACCTTCGACATGTGTGTAGCCTTGGGTGACGAGACGTGCTTTGTTGCAAACTAATTGTCCATCTTCATCTTGCTTGTTGCGAAACACCCATTTGGTACCGATGATGTTGTGGTTGTTGTCGGGCTTCTCAACCAATGTCCAAACTTGGTTCTTCTCAAAGTTGTGTAGCTCTTCATGCATAGCATTTATCCAATCCGGATCTTCCAATGCTTCTTCAACCTTCATAGGTTCAATGCTAGAGATGAAAGAATAGTTTTCACAAAAGTTAGCTAGACGAATTTTAGAGCGAGTGATTCTCCTGGTTTGAATATCATTGTAGATTTGCTCGACGGGATGGTCTTTAGCAATTCTTGCTCGAACTCGTGAAAGCATTTGCTTGGATCTTCATTGAACCTCTTCTTCATCTTGTTCTTCTTCTTGGCCTTCTTCATTGTTGGCGTTGTCATTGTCTTGTCGTGGTGGAGAAGGAGGTCGTTGACGTTCATCTTGATGCACTTCCTCGTTTCCTTCACCTTGGTGTGTCCCACTTGTGGATGCTTCCATATCAACAATTGGTTCACCTTGTCGTGAAGTAGAAGCTTCCACTTGGACAGACGAGGTACTCTCCTTCACCTCCGTTAGACGGACCTTGCCAATAGACAAGTCTTGGATTGCTTCCGAAGGATCTTTGTCTCCTACATCAATTGGCAATTGCTCTACTTGCGAGCCGTTAGATTCATCAAACTTCACATCTACCATCTCTTCAACCTTTCGGGTGAAATTGTTGTAGACACGGTATGTGTGAGAGTTTGAGCCATAACCTAGTAGGAAACCTTCATGAGACTTAGGAGCAAATTTAGAACAATGATGCTTATCAAGAATGTAGCAGTTTGAGCCGAATACTCGAAAGTATCCAACTTGGGGTTTGTTACCGGTGAGTAGCTCATATGCCGTCTTGCCGAGTAGCTTGTGAAGATACAAGTGATTTGTTGCATGACAGGCTGTCTCAACCGCTTCTGCCCAAAAGTGCTTCGGCATCTTGTACTCATCAAGCATCGTTCTCGCCATTTTGATGAGCGTCCGGTTCCTCCTCTCAACAACTCCATTTTGTTGAGGTGTGTACATAGCCGAGAACTCGTGTGAAATCCCTTCTTCGTCAAGAAAGGTCTCCACATTTGCGTTCTTGAACTCTGTTCCGTTGTCGCTGCGAACATTCTTGATCTTCACTTCAAATTGATTTTGGGCCTTCCTAGCGAAGTTTTTGAAGATCTTCTGAACCTGTGATTTATCATCAAGAAAGAACACCCATGTAAATCTAGAAAAATCATCGACTATAACTAGACCAAAAGAATTTCCACCGAGACTCTTGTAAGAGTTGGGACCAAAGAGATCCATGTAAAGTAGCTCGAGTGGCCTCTTTGTGGTCATGATGTTCTTCACGGGATGCCTTCCTCCAACCTGTTTACCTGCTTGACAAGCACTGCAAAGTCTATCCTTATCAAATATGACATCGTTAACTCCAAGGATATGATTTCCTTTAATAAGCTTGTCAAGGTTTCTCATGCCAACATGACCTGGTCGTCTATGCCATAACCAACCTTTTGAGGATTTAGCAATGAAGCAAGTTTTAGGTTCAGCCTTTTTAGTGAAATCAACAATGTATAGATCAACTCTACGTATGCCGGTAAAGACCATTTTATGATTGTCTCGACGAAACACTTGGCAATCAATTTCAGTAAATAAGACATTGAAACCAAAGTCAGCAAGTCTAGATACTGAAAGTAAGTTGTACCCAAGAGATTCAACAAGCATGACATTTTGTATGGAGCTATCATGTGATATGGCCACCTTACCGAGGCCAACCACCTTACCCTTTGAGTTGTCACCGAAAGTGACATACTTTCGAGGACTATCATTATCAGCAAGCTCACGAAACATGTCTTTATCTCCGGTCATGTGATCGGTACATCCACTGTCAAGGACCCATTCCTTTCCTCCTGACATATATCCCCGAAGATTTGCCATAAGACCAAAATGTCTCATTGCATCATCAAGATTGAAGTCGTTATCATCATCCTCATCATAGTATCCATGTTCAACATCGTCATGTGGTGGATCAAATCCTAGAGAGGGTGATTCGTTAGAGTGATTTTGACAATGATCTTGTCTATGAATTTTTATAGCTTCGGAAATAATATCACTAATAATACCAACATTTCCTTTGGCACGCATAAGGTTTGTAAGCTCAATTAGACGATCACCAAACATAGGATCACTAGTAGTCATTTTACTCAAAGCAATAGCCTTATGGCGAATTTCATCAAGATTTTTCAAAGAATAATTAGGAAATCGTTCCTCAAGAAATTTCCATATAGTGTAGGCACACTCAAGAGTAGGCAGTTTTATGATCAAGTTTCTAGGCAAGCCTCTAGTGATAAGATTAACAGTTTTAACATTCCTAATCATGTCCATAGACTCATCAAGGGTAGGATGCATAGGATCAACACAAGGTGCACAAGGACTAGCAATGTACTTGTTCAAATGATATTGATTGAAAATTACAAGCATCTCATTTTTCCACTCATGAAAATACTCTCCATCAAGAATAGGCACTCTATGTCTAAGACTCCCCAAAGTAGACTCATCCATCTTCCTCCAATGGTGATTAAACCAAAGCAATGGAGACCAATGCTCGGATACCACTTGTAGGACCTTGAGAAGAGGTGTCTAGAGGGGGGGTGATTAGACACTAACTACCAAAGTTGCAATTTTTAACCCTTTTAAAGTTTAAGTGAAGTTTAGGCACAAGTTTAACATTCACAACACATAGCAAGCAAGCATGCAAAGAGTATATGAGTAGCAGAAAGTAAAGCATGCAACTTGCAAGAATGTAAAGGGAAGGGTTTTGGAGGATTCAAACGCAATTGGAGACACGGATTTTTTTGGCGTGGTTCCGATAGGTGGTGCTATCGTACATCCACGTTGATGGAGACTTCAACCCACGAAGGGTAACGGTTGCACGAGTCCACGGAGGGCTCCACCTACGAAGGGTCCACGAAGAAGCAACCTTGTCTATCCCACCATGGCCGTCGACCACGAAGGACTTGCCTCACTAGCGGTATATCTTCACAAAGTAGGCGATCTCCTTGCCCTTACAAACTCCTTGGTTCAACTCCACAATCTTGTTGGACGCTCCCAAGTGACACCTAGCCAATCTAGGAGACACCACTCTCCAAGAAGTAACAAATGGTGCGTTGATGATGAACTCCTTGCTCTTGTGCTTCAAATGATAGTCTCCCCAACACTCAACTCTCTCTCATAGGATTTGGATCTGGTGGAAAGAGGATTTGAGTGGAAAGCAACTTGGGGAAGGCTAGAGATCAAGATTCATATGGTAGGAATGGAATATCTTGGCCTCAACACATGAGTAGGTAGTTCTTTCTCAGAAATAGGATGCTGGAAGTGTAGGTTCAGTCTGATGGCTCTCTCCATGAATGAAGAGGAGGTGGAGGGGTATATATAGCCTCCACACAAAATCTAACCGTTACACACAACTTGCCAAACTCGGTGGGACCGAATTGAGAAACTCGGTCACACCGATTTAGCAAATAATGTGACCGTTAGGGATTTCGGTGGGACCGAAATGCAACTCGGTAGGACCGATATGGTTAGGGTTAGGGCATAACATAATCTCGGTGAGACCGATTACACAAACTCGGTAGGCCCGATTTTGGAAACAATCTAACCAGAGAGTTGGTCAGGCAAACTCGGTTGGGCTGATTATCAAACTCGGTGGGACCGATTTTGGTAATGAGTCAACAAGAAAGTTTGCATTGTAATCTCGGTAGTACCGATTGCTCAAACTCGGTGAGACCGATTTTGATAATGGACATACACAAAGAGATAACAATCCCATCTCGGTGAGACCGAGATCCCTATCGGTATGATCGATTTGCTTAGGGTTTGTGGCAGTGGCTAAGACATCCAAACTCGGTGGCACCGGATAGAAAGAATCAGTGGGGCTGAGTTTGACTTTAGGTTTAGGACAAATGTGGATGTGAGAAAGTAGTTGAGGGTTTTGGAGCATATCACTAAGCACTTGAAGCAAGAGGCTCATTAAGAAACACCTCATCCCTCCTTGATAGTATTGGCTTTTCCTATAGACTCAATGTGATCTTGGATCACTGAAATGTAAAATGAAGAGTCTTGAGCTTGAAGCTTGAGCCAATCCTTTGTCCTTAGCATCTTGAAGGAGTTCCCACATCCTTTAGTCCATGCCAGTCCATTGTTGAACTTGTCTGAAACGACTAGATAAAAGTGTTAGTCCAACAAGAGATATGTTGACATTAATTACCAAAACCACCTAGGGAGCACTTGTGCTTTCAGCCGGCATCTTTCTTCTGCTATTCCGCATTCGTTCATCCGTCATGTCCATGGCTGACACTCGTCGGGCTCGCGCCCAGTGTCGAGCTGCTCTCGACGCCCGACGCCCAGACATCTCCCGTCGGCAGGTGTCCCCGTCGTTCTCCGTCGCCTGCCGCCAACACCGCCACCGGCCTGGCGGGAAACAAGTAGCAGGCCTCGTTGCTACATCCCTCGGTGCGGCGGGAAGGCCGCACCGCCATCCCGTCGCTGACCCCAGCTGGTTCGTCGTGGCACGCCCGTCGCGCTGCCACGGACAAGCACGCCGCATTTCTCCTGGCGCGTGAGCTCCTGCACTACCGTCCCATCGACGAACTCTACGAGGAGTGGCTCGCTCGCATCACCGAGCTCGTCAGCACCGCAGGACGTCCCTCTCATTGCCTCGCCCTCCGTCCTGCGCGGGTGATGCAGCTCAGGAGGTGCCTCCGCCACCTCCTCCCCAAGAAGGCGCCCTGGCTCCAAGGCGGGCGGCCCCTGGACAAGATCCACCACGTCTAGAGCCCACGCGACAAGAAAGGAGCTGCCAAGAAATCCATCATCCCCAAGAAGGTGCTCGTGTGCTCCCTGCACCGGCACGCCATGACCGCATCCCTGCGCCAGCACGTCAAGACCCCGCGCTACTCCTAGCAGCGGTTTGTGGGAATGCCCAGGAGCAAGCCCCGCGTCAGCAGAGAGCCCCGATGGCCACCGCGCCTTCACCACCGAGGTATGCAGTGTTGCCTGGACGGGCAATTTCAAGCCGGACCTGCCTCCTCACTATGACGACACTACCGACCCCGCGGAGTTCCTGCAGCTCTATGAGCTGGGCATCGAAGCCGCCAACAGGGACGAAAAGATCATGGCGAACTCGTTTCCCATGTCGCTCAGGGACGGTGCCTGCACCTGGCTCCTGAACCTGCCTCCTGGGACGATATGCGCACCTGCATCATCGCCAACTTTTAGGGCACTCGCAGCCATCCACTGACCGTGGGTGACCTGTGCCGCATCAAGCAGCAGCCCGGAGAGACCTTGCAGAAGTACATCCAGTGCTTCAACTATGCTCGCCTCAAGATTCCCAAGGTGACCGAGGAGGCCATCATCTGGGCGTTCTCTGACGGCGTCCGTGATGTCAAGATGAAGGAGGAACTGGCGATCCATGAAGATCTGTGCATGTCTCTGGAGCTGTTCAACCTGGCGACCAAGTGCGCAAGGGCTGAGGAGGGACGCCTCTCCCTTCTCGAGCTCCCAGCTGCAGATCCAGATGAGAAGAAAGCCAATGCAAAGGATGTGAAGCGCAAAGGAGTAGCTGTGCTCGCAGCAGAGCCGGATACGAAGCGCGGCAGGGACCAGCCGGAGTCGTCCAAGGGCAGCCGGTACTGCGTGTACCATGATCTCCATACCCATAACACCAACGAATGCCAAGAGCTCAGAGCCGTGCAAGAAGGCCGTGTCGGTCGACGCCCCGAGCGCAACGATCGGGGCTACGACCGAGGCGGAGGAAGAGGTGGAGGACGATGGGACGACTGTGGCCTTCGCCAGGGTGGCATGACCGGCCTCGCGAGGACCGCTGGCAGGACCAGCCTTGCGAGGGGGCTTGAATGGATCAGCCTCGTGAGGATCACCCACAAGGCAACGTAGGCCTTCCTCCTCTGCCACCACCACCAAGAAGGAATGACGACCATCATCAGGACGAGGGGGCTGGGGCCTTCGAGGAGCCGCGTGCTATCGCTTGCATCTTGGGCGATGCCCAGGCCCAGCCTCTCAGTGCATCTTCAAGCAGTTCGCTCGCGAGGTGAATGCAGTCCTCCCAAGCTCGAGGCCATGCGCCCTCTCAGGTGGTCCACGTGCACCATCACGTCCAGCTCAGTGGATCAGCTCAAGTGCGCGGTAACAACCAGTGTCCTCCTAATGCTTTGTTCCCCAGTCATCAGCAATGTGCAAGTTACCAGGACCCTCATCGATGGCGGAGCAGGACTCAACATCCTGTCCATCGAGACGTTCAACAATCTCCAAGTGCCATATGATCATCTTCAGCCAACCAAGCCTTTCTCAGGAGTCACTGATGGTTCCACTATCCCGATAGGGCAGGTCCGCCTCCCTGTCACCTTTGGACAGTGCAAGAACTACCATACCGAGCTCATTGACTTCGATGTTGCCCACATTCGCCTGCCATACAATGCCATCCTCGGATATCTAGCCTTGGCAAAGTTCATGGCAGTGACTCACCATGGCTACAATGTCCTCAAGATGCCGTGAAGAGGCAGAGTCATCACGGTCCCCTTTGAAGAGAAGGATGTGGTGTGCTATCTTGAGCGTGCCTTCCAAGCCGCATCGATCAAGGACCCAGACAGCAACAGTGGAAACCTCCCCGAGGCAGCTCCCAAGAAGAAGAAGACATCACCCAGTTCAAGGCCTCAGGAGGCAGGCACCTCCGGTGACACTGCACATGGATCTGCACCCATCCAAGGGGCGCCGCCCTCCGTCGCATAGGAAGGCGCGCCTGATGCCCTCCTCAGGAAAGGCTCGGGGGCTCTCTCCTAGAGGGCCACTAACTTTGCCAAGAACACGAGGGAGGCGCTCGGGCACCACTTGGAGGCATGCTTCTTGGCACGCTTCCCTCAAGGAGGCATGAGACAAGGAGGGCCCAACCCTCAGGAGTTCATCACCAAGGTTACTCAAGAGTTGTAGGAGCCGAGAGTCAAGCGCGGCAGCCGCCGCCTACCCGGCGTAGCCCCCCATCCAGGCGAGGATGGCAGGCTGCGCGTCTGCGTCGACTACCCGGGGCTCAATCGAATCGCACCTCAGGAGCACCTCTGGCCTTCGCACGTGGGACGTTGAGAGGGTCCACCTCACACCTACGTTCGCATGCCTTTAGTCCTGCCGAACACGGCTGCTGCTCACCAGCGTCTGATGACGAGCATTCTGGAGGCTCAGGTGGCTAGGCACTGTGCGTTCCTAGAGGTAGAGATGGACCTCGCCGAGCCACTCGAACCTCCAGAGCCTCCCGAGACTCAGAGTTCTGAATGCTCATGAGGATTGGCTTCCTCACCACGCGTCGCCGCCAACAATCGCTCTGCAATGGTATCAGGTGACATCCTTCGAGTTTCATTTCAGCTGGGAGCGTCCTCAGGGCTGCATCATTCCCAGGTCGCGTGGGTCTGCCCCCGCGGCATGTATCCATTTTGCTCATGTCTTTGGCTTACCTTGTTGGGGGCGCCCCTCGGGCTGCATCATCCCCAAGCCGCTCGGGCCTGACCCAGTGGCGTGTGCCTTTCCTTGCATCTATCTAAGTTGGATTGCCTTTTCATGCTCAACTTGCCTATGATTATCACCTCTCACCCGTCGTGGTCCCCTTTTCTCCCTCATGCGAATCGCTTGCACGTTAAAAGGGGGACGCCTGAGCATCGTGACTCAGGAGCTCTTACCAGCTCTCCAGCCCTCACCCCTAGCCTTGTCCACGACCTTGCGACCTGGCATACCAGCGGCGGCTGAGCCTGCTCGAGGGCCGGGACCTGAGGACGTAGAGCGTTTGCATCTAACCCTCATGCAGGAACACTCAACTTCCTAAGGCTCAAGATCAGGCGCAACCCGCCTTGAGGTAGGGCCTCGTAAGTCCCGCGCTGGCTCACGAGTGCCCAGATACACCTCGTCTAGCCCTACCGTGCGGGCCACGTGTCAGGGCAGGGCTGTACACGCCCCGGGGGCTCCTCCCGAAGGGGGCCCCCCTCCCACGTACCAGTGGAAGCACCATGCTCCGCGCTGGCTGACGACACTGCCGAGGAGCGACTATGCCCGTACACATACGGAAGTGCTATGCTCCACGCTGGTGATAAACAACTGAGGGCAGCCCACAGTTGTATCAACCTCAGGGAGCCCAGACCTCAATGTCTGGCCTCATCGCAACGCCTTCCCTCGGGAGCGCCGCACGAGGGGGCTGGGCACGGGGGCTGCACCTGGGTCACGCCCGAGCGCATGCCACCTAGCCAGGTCCCTTGGACCTAGTCATCGCGCGCCCCTCCCTGAGCGGAGCCAAGGTATGAAGACCGTTTGAGCATCAAGCGGGACTCCTGAGCATCGCGACTTAGGAGCCTAACTGGTCACGTATCCTCACACTCCTTAGTTCTCAAAGGCTAACAGCGGTCGAGGTATGCGCAGGGCCAGGCCCTGCCGACGTAGAACGACAGATCCTCTCCTACACCCCTCCCTATTTGTTGTTTGCGCGTCAAGGGGTACTCCTGAGCATCGTGACTCAGGAGCCTAACTTGCCATGTAGCCCCTCACTCCTTAGTCCCGTCCTGGTGATCCGGTCAGGGCTAACGGCGGCTGAGGTATGCGCGGGGCCGGACGCTGCCGACGTAGAACACAAGCAAATAGGAAGGAAACCGCAAAATCTAGCAAATTCAGAAGCAAATATTACAGACCATAAATTTGTCTCACAATACCATACACAAGTTTAAATGACTCCACAAGGCACGGTGCATGTCGTAGGAATCGAAGCAGGAAAGAAGCCGCAAGAAGATCACTCCTGGGCCGCGCCGCTGCGTGTGGAGGAGTTGCGCTTGTCAGCTCCACCCCCCGAGGCCGCGGAGCCAGTAGCGCCTCGCTTGGGCGCGGTGTTGAAGGCGTGGAACTTCACCAGCAAGGCCTCCGCTCCGCCCTTCATGGCCTCGGCAGCAGCGGTGGAGCGCTTGGCATCCACAGGCTCCAGCAGGTCGTCAAGGTTGGCGTCGGGGTTGCGGAGGTATACGTGGCTGAGGATCCGCGTCAGCGCTACATAGGAAAGTATGCGAGCCTCAACTTCGGCCATGGGGCCAGTACCGGTCACGACATCCTCAAGCGCCTTGACCAGGAAGGGAACCAGCTTGACGGGGCCTTCCATGGCTCCGGCCAGCGGTTTCTCTAGGCCATCTTCATAAAGCGTCTTCAGCACCGTGCGAGCCCTCATCTCATAACCCGTGAAGGCCGCGCGGTCCTCGGCCAAGACCTTCGCCTTGGTGTCCAACTCAACCCTCTCTGCTTTTAGCATCTGCTCCAACGTCTCCAGCTGGCCGCGATCAGCTGAGAGTTCGGCGTCGCAGTCCTTGACGGCAGCCTCCTGAGCCTTCATCTCCTCCTCCTTCGCCTGACGGTCGCGAACCTACTTGGCGAGCTCATCACGCAGCTCTTGCAGCTCGCCCTCCAGCGTCTTGCAGTGGCCCTTGACAGTTGAAGCATCCTTCAATGCCGCGTCGCGAGCGGCTATGGCTTGGGAGGTGACTTGCTTCTCCTCCTCGGAAGCTGTCACAGCCTGGCTCTGCGCCGCTTGGATAGAGGCGTTAGAGCGAACCCAGCCAGAGACCAGCTCCAGGCACCCGGCCACCAGGCGGGGGTTGGCGCCCCAGAGATCCTCTCACAACCGACTCAGCTCATCGGCAGCGTGGTCCAAGGCGACGGAGAAGGAAGAGGAGACAGGAACCGGCGGAGTAGGAGGGGAATACGACAGCGTGATCATAGCTTGGGAGGAAGGGACCTCCTGAGCCTTGCCAACTTCAGCGACAGCATCAAGCGCATGCGCCTCCAAAGTCAGCGGGGCCACGGGGGCTAGCTCCCTGCCGGGGCATCCCTCCTGGCCTCGCGAGGACGGTCGGGTAGGGGAAGTGCGGGCCCCGCTTCCTCCCTTTCCCGCGAGTGAAGACGCGGCCACGACAGGTGAGCCCGCCCCAAGCAGGGTCACCGTATCTCCCTTTAGCCTCTTCGCCGCAGGTGGCAGCCTACCCAAATAAGGGATATTAGGCCTCGACGGCAAAAACAGGGGCAAAGCAGAGTTCGAGTACTTACTGGTCGGCTGCCTCGGGTTCCCACTGCCTTCGGCCGAGCTTGAAACCTGAGAGCCTCTTGCGGGGCTCAGCCTCGGGAGGTCCAGCAGCAGAGGAAGGCACACCAGAAGGGCTAGAGCTGGCTTTGGCGGCACGGGGGCTGGAGTAGACCCTCGGGAGATCAGCCCCGACCTGTCCTTCTTCGGGATCAACGGTGGATCCTCGCCCCCTCGCTTGGCGCCGGCCTCGTCATCGTCCGGCAAGGAGCGGAGGGCGTTGGACCTGCACCAGGGGGAAGTCTCTCCCATCCCCTCGATGGTCGCCTCCGAGTCACGCTCCTGCTCCTACTCCTCATCTTCCTCCTTTCACTTGCTGGAATCATCAGAAGACAAGTCCACCGTCGCCGTCGCCGCCTGGCCCTCAGGGGCCTCCGCCAGCACCAAGCCGACCCCGTCGAAGGTGGGCATGGTGTACACCACCCGCTCCCAATCGTTGCAAAGGAACAAAGGGACCGGAGCGCCCTCCGGGCTTGCCACGTCCTCTTTGACCAGGAAGCGGAGGGCTGCTGTTAGGTCCTTGTCAGCCAGGGCAGCTGAGCTCAGGCGGAGGACGACGTCCACATCCTCGAGCCTCCATAGTGGGCGCGAGTGCGCCTGAAGAGGGTCCACCTAGTGCGATAGGAACCTCCTCAGGAGCGTGGCCCCAGTCAGCTTCGCTGCCCTCAGGTTGCCCGACCTCAGGTCAGGGTTCATCTTCTCCAGCACCAGCTTCGCCCGGCAGTCGTCGAGCTTCGCGCGACACCATGCCTCGACAGCCTCGGGCTGCTCCGTGGGCAGCTCCAGTAGAGAGTTGGTGCATTGGGCGTCCACCATAACCCACTTGCTCCAGAAGCCGTCGGCCCTCTTCCCAGCCTTTGAGAACGCCTTGGCTTTGGAGTACGCGACAAAGCCGGCACACGCCAAGATATTGGCGCTAGTGACCCAGAGGGAGAAGTGGCGCAGCAAGGCCACGGAGGGCATCACCCCGACGTGTGCCTCATAGTAGTAGGCAAAGATCGATAGGAGGAGAATGGAGTTGGGGTGGAGATGCAGAGCATGCAGCTGATATTGGCGGAGGACAGCAAAGAAGAACTCAGAGAAAGGAGGCACCAGGCCAGCAATGACGGAGCTCATGAACAGCGGGTAGAAGGTGCTCTCCATGTCCTCCGGCCGGGCGAAGCTCAGCCGGAGCGCAGTCTCCCCCATCTCGTTGCCCTACGCCGCCGCCATCTGGCGCGTGAGGGTGAGATTCTTCTCTGTCATGTTTGGGGGATCCAGAGTCGGCGAGTACCATGCCAGTGGAGCCCTGGCAGTGGTCTTGCGGGGCGCCATCGCTCCCTGGAGGTGAAAGGCTGAGGCGGATCTAGGGATTTCGGAAGCAGGAGGGCGAAGAGGAAGAAAGGGGATCTGGGGCAAGGCGAATGGGAGTAATGAAAGTAAGCCTAGCCTCGGGCCAACCTTTTTGTCAGTAGGACAGTTGCCGAGGCAGCGTGGGGAAGCGGAGACGCCCACGTCCAATTAACCGCCATGCGGCACCCAAGGCCGCAGGCTGTTGGGGCCCGCGGCGCTCCGCGCTTGCCCCTTCGCTTCTCTGCTAAGCCAAGTCCGAGTGCGCCTTGGGCCCGGGGGCTACTATCAGCATCCTGGGAACGGGGTCCCCAGACTTGCCTACTCGCGGCCTGCGACGTGGCTCGAGTGGTGGCCCAGTACGGTCCATCTTCATCAATGCAAGCTCAAGACCCTCACGAGGGGCCAAGCCTCGCGGGGCGGGTGACGCAAGGCTTCCTAAGGAGCAGCCTCACCAGGCAAGCTCGCGAGGAGGCGGAGAGATCAAGGCAAGGGTACCTCGCGAGGTGCCCGTGACGCAAGCCATGACGATCGAGACCAGGCGGGCGCCAGGCGGGCGCCGGCCTACGCAGTGTCCTTGTTTCCTCTTTGGTGCAAAGGGGCAAGCACAGGCATGGAGTACCGAGGCATCAGGCAAAGGTTTCCGTTTCGGTGCAACGAGACCAAGACCAGCAGAGCGGCAGGATGGAGGTTACCGTGGAGCCCAAGACGGCGTCATCGCCAGTGCCTTTGGCAGCCGAAGACCAACTTTAGTCAGGATAACTTGTACTAGATGGTCCCCTTCGAAATGGCCGTTGTTGGCTCCCTTCCCCCTCAATATTTGGGAAGAGGACTGTCGGTGTACAAAAGTAGGGGCTCTGCTTTTGACCCCTTTACTTGTGCATGGGCAGTCAGAGCCACCCGCCACGGCCACGCATAACATGGCCGGAAAGGGAAGCCGGAGAGAAGACAAAGGCACAAGACAAACAAAGCAACGACAAGGACCAAGGCCACAAAGATCGGATGGACAACGCAGGTTTCCCCGGCAAGAACCCTTGCCGGGGCAGCCTCAGCGGCACCGGCAAGAGTCTTCCCGAGGCAGCTCGCCCACACCAGCTGAGTGAGCCACCTTTGAGCCCACCAACGCTAAAACAAATGCATTGGACAAGGCTCAGGAGGCACCTCCGTGGTGGCATGCAGATCTTCGTGAAGACAAAGAATAGTCAAGTTCAAATGAGGATAGGAGGGCCACAACCCTCGGCAGGGTTCTTACCAAGGAAACCCACAAGACCCCCGGTAAGATCCTTGCCGGGGACGCCAGTGCGCCACGGCAAGACCCTTGACGGGCCACCCAGCAAGACCCTTGTCGGGCCACCCGACAAGACCCTCGCTAGAGGCAACCACGGGGCCACTGCCAGGCCCGCACTAACCAACTCCCCGCCGCCGTTTGCATGCAGCTGCCAGCCCAACCAGCTGGGTAGGCACCTGCGTGGCAACATGAAGCTTCCAGGCCGACTCAACACGCACCTGCGTGGCGGCATGCAGCCCTTCGCGGAGGCTCCACCATCGCGCCACCTTAGCTGCCTGCCTGCCTACATGGCACCGCATGCATCGCTGGCTAGGGCGAGCATCAAAGCAAGGAGGAGCGGCGATGGACGGGACGGGGCCTCGCTCCCGTCCTTGATAAAGTGAAGGGACACCTAAGCCTCACATTAAATGCACTTTGTCCTATAATACCAGCGATAAGCTCACAACACTGTAGCACTTTCCACCTCCCGTGTGCCATTGTGGCAGCCCGTTCCACCTATAAAAGGAGGCCCATGGCGCACTGGAGAAGGATTCGGCTCTTTGGAACCTAGTAGCACCCAGAGCTAGTTCAAGAGCTCAAGAACACTAAATACATCCACCAAGGCAGGATCGTAGGGTTTTACGCATCTTTGCGGCCCGAACCTGGGTAAATCCCCTTTGTGCTGTCTACTAGTCCTGCTCTTCTCACGATCCAGCGACCCGCAACCGTAGTAGGGATTCCAGTGATCCCATAGGTGTCATTTCCCACTGACACATTTGGCGCGCCAGGTAGGGGTGCGCAATAGTGAGAATCTAGTCTAGCAGTTGACCTAGTTGTTCTTCATCGCCATGGCTCCTAAGAAGAAGACGACCACAGCGATCGGTTTGTCCGGGACCGGGTTGCCAGTACCGGTGCAGACCAGTAGCGGGCCAGTCACGGAGAGAACCCGTGGCACGGCCCGCGAACATCCACATCACCCTGGTGGTCCAGGCCCGGCGAGTGGCGTCGTTCACGCGCCAGGCGATGAGCCACTAGTCACGGGCTCCAGAGATGGAGTCGGGACCCCCGCAGGCGGGGCGGGGCCCTCCAGGTGCGCCTCCATCCTGCCAGACGGCAGCGTGGTGGCCTCAAAGACGCCAACACCAGCGCCCACGGTATGCTCTTCCCAGGTTGTGCGTGATGAGCAGCGTCACCCTGCCGGTGACCCTGCGCACCGCCCTGGGAAGAGTCCCGCGCGCCCATCACATGATGGGGAGGGCCAGCATGCGCGCTGAGGTGCTGACGAAGGTGGCGAATGGCTGAGGGACCGTGACGCAGCTCCTTCTAACGTGGTTAGAAGTCGAGGCGCATCACGGTCCACCCAGCTCTCGCCACCACCCACGCCAGCGGAGGCCCTAGCACGCAGCTGCTCCTTGATTTTCCTCCCGCCGCGGATGAGCTCGACGAATGGAGGGCCACCGTCCGGAGCCTCGTCGGCATCACCAAAAACGATGAGTTGCGGCCATTGGGACCCGTAGGCCGTCGCTCCGCCGGGCCACCGCATGCCAGCGAAGGCCGTGTCGGAGGCGATGCAGCCACGGTCTGCTCCCCACCTCCATCTCGGCTGCCCCGGGCGTCGGTCTGTCGCGATGACGCTTGTGATGGTATCTCCATCGCGTCGTCCGACCCGCAAACCAACCGCGATCAGCATCAAGTCCTTCGGGAGCGGGTTCATGAGGACACTCGAACTACCATCGAGCGCCGATGTGAGACGCGCCACCAGTCGGACAGGCGGGCAGGGCCCACTACGGACCACCCAGCGCTGGGAGGCTACGGTGGCCTACCCTACGAGGTGGGTTGTCTGGCTTTCACCCGTGAGCTACAGCAGTTCCAGTGGCCCTCCCACCGCATGTTCAAGCCCGACGTCCGCGAGAAGTACAACGGCAAGACTCACTCGTCAGAGTTCCTCAGCATCTACGCCATTGCGATGCGAGCTGCTGGGGCCCGTGACGATAAGGTGCTTGCCAACTACTTCCCGTTATGTCATGGTTGATGCACTTGCTGGTGGATTCCATCTCTTCTTGGGCGGATCTGTGCCATGAGTTTGTTGGCGCCTTTACCAGAGGTCACCAAGCTCATGGCCAGGCGAGTGATTTACACATCATCCCCAGAAGGAAGGAGAAAACTTGCGCAAGTACATCTAAAGGTCCAGCCGGGTGCAGTACAACATCCCCGATGTTCATCCCGCCGCCGTGATCAGTGCGTTCCACCAGAATGTGCGCAACCGCAAGATGCGCAAAGAGCTGGCGATGAGCAGGGTTAAGGATGTGGCCGAGCTCTATGTCCTGGCCGATCGGTGCGCTCGCGCTGAAGAGGAAGGAAGTACTCCGACGAAGATGTCGATGCGGAAACCGACTCCACTGGCGACACCGCCACCCTAGTGAAGAAGGGACGGCGCCGTAACAGGAAGCACAAGGGCAAAGCCGTGCTTTCCGTTGAGGGATCCGACGACACCGGCGCCACCAAGAAGACCAAGGTGAGCGACCTCAGCAAGGAGGTTGCCGGGTGTGTCGCTTGCCGGGCCTTGGCGGCCGTTGACAAGCTAGGAGGCTTCGACAAGCAGTACTGCAAGATCCACCGCACCAAGGGCCATGACCTCCAAAACTGCCGGTAGGTAGAGCTGCTCACCGAGAAGTAGAAAACCGAGTATGAGCAGTGGGACAAGGAGAAAGGCCTAGATGGTGCTGAGGGATCTGGCAAGAAACGTGGCGGCCAAGGAGGCCGCCGCGGCAAGGATAATCAGCAGGAGAGGCCCACCCGGGGCCGCGACAAGAAGCTGGAAGACGATGATCATGACGAGGACGATGAGTCCAGCGACCATGAGTTTCAGAAAGCCACAGATGCCATGTGCATCGATGGTGGCGCCTCACTGCATACGTCCCACCGCCAACTCAAGCAGTGGGTGCGTGAGATCACGGCGGTGGAGCCATCGTTCGACGCACGGAAGCCCCTGAAATGGTCCAGCACACCCATCATCTTCGACACCAAGGACCACCCTGACCGCACTACTGCGGTCGGGTGCTTGCCATTGTTGGTTTCACCAACAATCCGCAACCTCAAGGTGACAAAGATGTTGGTTGACGGCGGGGCCGGCCTGAACTTGATCTCGCCCGTTGTGGTCAAAAGGCTGCAGATCCCCGATGGAGACCTTGAGGGGACGGGCACGTTCCAAGGGGTTAACCCGAGGAGGAGCCAGCCAAAGGGAAAGGTCACGCTACCCATGACATTCGGAGGCGAGATGAACCACAGGACGGAAAGGATTGTTTTCGATGTAGCCGAGATCCTCTTGCCTTACAACAGGATCCTCGGTCGCCCGGCACTAGCCAAGTTCATGGTGGCCTCACACTACGCCTACAACATGCTAAAGATGCCCGGGCCAATGAACATCATCACCATCCCACCCTAGCCCTCTCCGGTGTCTATATAAACCGGAGAGATTTAGTCCGTAGGACGAACAACAATCATACCATAGGCTAGCTTCTAGGGTTTAGCCTCTCTGATCTCATGGTAGATCTACTCTTCTACTACCCATATCATCAATATTAATCAAGCAGGAGTAGGATTTTACCTCCATCCAGAGGGCCCAAACCTGAGTAAAAACATCGTGTCCCTTGTCTCCTGTTACCATCCGCCTAGACGCATAGTTCGGGACCCTCTACCCGAGATCCGCCGGTTTTGACACCAACATAGTGGCTACGAAGTGGGTGGTGGGTGGGCTTTGAATTTCTTCGTCGTCCGCATCCCAACCTTGCTGACCATAATCCGGCCAGGGCTCTCCTGATAAAGAGAGAGACTTTAGTGAATTCAGGATGTCACCAAAGGGCGAGTGCTGAACGATGTCCGCGGCGGTGAACTCCATAACCGGCGCCCAATCGGGTTTGACTTGCAGGGGCGCGGAAGGCCCGGAGTCCGGAGAGGAGTACTGTACCTTGGAGTCATGAGCTTCGCAAGGGACAGGGATAATATTTGGCTCCATCGCTGTAGAGATAGCAGCCCCCAAGGCGGTGTCCAGCCACCCTTCCTCGGTCGGCGCAGTCGGCTCCGAGCTAGGGGTCGGAGCGGACACTTGTGCGGCCTCCAGGGCACTATCCGGCGGCAGAGCTAGATCGTGCCCATCGTGACAGTGTGGCGCGCTTGGCTGTGGCTCGAACCTGTCGAAGATCAAGTCTCCGCGGACGTCGGCCATGTAGTTCAAACTTCCAAATCTGACTTGACGGCCAGGGGCGTAGCTTTCAATCTGCTCCAGATGGCAAGCGAATTGGCCCGCAGTGCAAAGCTGCCGAATACAAAGATCTGTCTGGGGAGATAGGTCTCACCCAGGACCGCATCGTTGTTGATGATCGGAGGAGCCATCGGGCCTAAAGATGACGATACAGAGGAACTCTACATGAAAGCACCAATGTCGGTGTCAAAACCGGCGGATCTCGGGTAGGGGGTCCCGAACTGTGCGTCTAGGCGGATGGTAACAAGAGACAAGGGACACGATGTTTTTACCCAGGTTCGGGCCCTCTCGATGGAGGTAAAACCCTACTCCTTCTTGATTTATATTGATGATATGGGTAGTACAAGAGTAGATCTACCACGATATCAGAGAGGCTAAACCCTAGAAGCTAGCCTATGGTATGATTGTTGTTCGTCCTACGGACTAAATATCTTCGGTTTATATAGACACCGGAGAGGGCTAGGGTTACACAGAGTCGGTTACAATGGGAGGAGATCTACATATCGTATCGCCAAGCTTGCCTTCCACGCCAAGGAAAGTCCTATCCGGACACGGGACGAAGTCTTTAATCTTGTATCTTCATAGTCCGGGAGTCCGGCCAAAGGTCATAGTTCGGCCATCCGGACACCCCCTAATCCAGGACTCCCTCACAATGTCGAAAGTTTAAAAGACATGCTCGATTTCAACTCCGAAGACATCGACGGTATGGACGACGATGTAGGAGGTAAGCATGAACCAACACCTATAATGCACTGGACAGCCACCTCATCTCACGATGTATACATGGTGGACACACCTAAAGGAAGCGACGACGAGGAACAACGGGACGCCACGGGAGATCATTCCCTCGAAAAGCAGACAAAACGGTGACGTAAGCGCCGCTCAAAATCCCGCCTCGACAAGGAGAGCAGCCATATAGACCCAGCCACAGAGCAGGGCGAATCGGTGGACGACGAACATGCCATCACACAACCGTCTGAACAGGACAACCTGGATAAACAATCTGTCCCCGGCGAAGATAACAGTCCGGACGATCTAACGCCGGACAAGTTGCTGGAGAGAAGAACCTCCACAAAAGGCTCGTCGCCACTGTGCGTAGCCTGAAAAAGCAGAAGCGAAAGCTCAAAACAGCGGAAGATGCACTCAGAATCAGATGGAGCAAAGTACTCAACATCGTAGACAAATACGGTGATAGTCGCCGAACGAAGAGCTACCCGAAGCGAAAACTCCTGCCCGAATTTGATGAGGTGGCCGTAGAGCCCCCGCAATCAAAAAACAAGGAGACCACCCGGTCAGATAGACGACCCCATGGAAAACATAGAGCGGCAAACGGCGCCACATACAAGCCGGCACGCGATCCGCACACGGATTCGCATCAAAGAGATGACCCAGTTAGATCTATCTACGGGCCAATAAAGAAAGCTCTAGTAAGCAATGCAATACATCAAGTATCCGAACGCTATGGTACACCTAAATATAGAGGTGCCGCACACCCCCTATGTTTCACCGATGAGGTTCTGGATTATGAATTCACAGCGGGATTCAAGCCCGTGAACATAGAGGCATACGACAGAACAACAGACCCCAGAGTCTGGATTGAGGATTACATCCTCCACATACACATGGCTAGAGGAGATGACCTCCACGCCATAAAATACTTACCCCTCAAGCTCAAAGGGCCAGCCCGGCATTGGCTCAAAAGCCTCCCCAAAAACACCATTGGAAGTTGGGAAGAGCTCGAGGATGCTTTTCGGGCAAATTTTCAAGGGACCTATGTCCGAGCTCCGGATGCAAACGATTTAAGTCACATAACTCAACAACCCGGAGAGTCAGCCCGAAAATTCTGGAACAGATTCCTTACTAAAAAGAACCAAATAGTCGACTGTCCGGACGCCGAAGCCTTACCAGCTTTTAAACACAACGTCCGAGACGAATGGCTCGCCAGACACCTCGGCCAAGAAAAGCCAAGAACAATGGCTGCACTAACAAGCCTCATGACCCGATTTTGCGCGGGAGAGGATAGCTAGCTGGCAAGATGCAGTACGAGCGACCCAAGTACATCCGAAGTAAGGGACGAAAACGGGAAACCACGAAGCAGCAAGGACTAGCGCCGGACCAAGGCAAACAGCCCGAAGAGCACGACAGTCAACGCCGGATTCAAAAGCTCTCGGCAGAATTATAACCAACTACCCCTTAAGGATAACAGGGACGAGCTATCTAACTTAAACAAAATCTTGAAAAAGATATGCCAAATCCACAGTACTCCCGGGAAGCCTGCAAACCATACCCACAAAGATTGTTGGGTCTTCAAGCAGTCCGGCAAACTCGACGCCGAACACAAGGGGCTCGATACACCAAGAGAGGACGATGACGAACCCCACAAGCAGAGCACCGGAAAACAAAAGAATTTCCCACAAGAAGTCAAAACAGTAAACTCACTTCACGTGACAAAAGGGAAAAATACAGCGATGCCCATAGAGGTACGCGCCATAGGGCCTATCCCAGAGGAGTCCCACAACTGGTTGTTAAAACCAATCACCTTTGACCATCAGGATTACTCTAGAAGTATCCAGAATGTAGGATGGACTGCCTTGATATTAGATCCGATAATTGACGGACTCCAATTTACACAAGTCCTCATGGACGGCGGCAGTGATCTAAACCTGCTATACCAGGACACAATCCGCAAAATGGGGATAGACCCAACCAAAATTCGCCACAGCAACACTTTCTTTCAAGGGGTAATGCCAGGCCCATATGCCCATTGTACGGGCTCTCTACTGCTAGAAGTTGTGTTTGGCTCACCCGACAACTTCCGCTGCGGAAAGTTAACCTTCCACCTCGCCCCATTACAATTAGCTACCAAGCACTACTGGGACGCGAAGCTTTCACCTGCTTTACCGCAATACCGCATTATGCATCCCTTACACTTAAAATGCCCGGTCCACGAGGCATCATCTCCTTAAAGGGAACTATCGAGTGTTCCTTGAGTGCGGAAGATTGTGTGACTGCCTTGACAGCCACACACTAAACTAGCTTCACTAATCAAAGCACATAAATAGGTCGTTCAGACCCCGGACACGGTTAGACGAGTCCGGCGTAAACATACAAGGGCTTGCTAGCCGCATACACCCGAACAAGGGGCTCCGCGCATGTACAAAAAGAGACAATTAAGATCAATCTTATTCATTATTTGAATTGTACTCCGTTCATTTAATATCACATACATTTTCACATGATCTTTTTCAACTAAGTTCCTCTCTTTTACAGATGAACACCGTGCTACACCCGTCCAGGATACGGCACAACGGAGACACAGGTGCAGACGTGCAGTAGGGACCCGTGACAAGGATTAAGACCCTGCGTAAACCTTTTTTACTGTCTCTTGTTGATACACATCCCCTGGTTTCTTGCTATAGCCAAGGAGGAGGCTGATGTCTAGGCATGGGCCACGTCAGAATTTTGCGCGTACCTGGACACCAGGGGCTTATTACCAAGGGTTGTTTGGCCCGTTTTCATAAAGACCGAATACCTTAGGGAGTGTTCGACGTGTTGAGTTAGGCCTTATATGCATCAGCTCCGAATCATGTCTTTGGTCAAATGTTGGGTTTGCCAGGCTCCTGTGTTTTTCTGCCTTATGTTCCGCTCTATCGGCTAAGGCGGCACCAGGAGAACTACTATGATTGTGCCCCGGTTCGGCCAGGCGAGCACCTCAGTGGAGAAAGCCGAAAACTGACTGTCATGATATAGCGAGAGACTGGTCAACCACTCGATGACCCGCCTGAATCTATAGGATTCCTCTGCATTGACGAAGGACCGTTTCCCGGTCAGGCACATACGCGCCCCAAATTCGGGTGAGCGCGGTGCCCCTAGGGGCTATATCGTAGCCCCACTGTCAAACTCCTATGGCTAAGTGAAAGTGATAAAGCATTATAGTCCGGTTGCCTAGTTTGCTGCGCTACCACCTCCTTTATAGGACCAAGACGTTGGATCAAGTGTGAAAATGCGCCTTTTTGCAAACACCCCCGCATTATATGCATGGGGGATGAAGCCGAAGACTGCCATCTTTCAGGTTATATATACATATACATTAGCGGCCGCATAGGAGGTATTTTAATTCTTGAAAGGCACAAGTATAAAAAGCTCTTATATTTCATCGATACATTGTTTCACAATAATACATGTTATTCGAACATAATATCCTTCGAGCACTGCGTCTCTATTAAACGAGCGCCTTGTAGAACTTCCTGAAAATAGTGCTCGACAGGTACTCGGCTTCCGTCCGAATCTTGGGATGCAACATTGGTGGCCTTCATCTCTGCCCAGTATGTCTTGACACGGGCAAGAGCCATCCGCGCACCCTCTATGCATGCCGACCTCCTCATTACATTGATATGCGGCACCACACCAAGGAACTGCTGCACCAAGCCAAAATAACTCTTCGGCTTGGGCCTTCTCGGCCACAAAAGACTCATGACATCCTTCATGGCAAGTCCGGATAACCTATTCAGCTCCACCCATTTGGCCAAGCGATCGGTTAATGGAAGTGGGCGCTCTGGATTATGGAACTACGACGAAAAAACCTTTTCCATTTCGTGATCCTTTTGATCTCGAAAGTGTTCGGCCGCGTCCGCGGCACTTGCCGCCAAGTCCAGATAAGCATCCTCCGAACTCCACAACCGGTCCAACTGAGCATATTTAGGATCCACAAATTTCCTCCGTAGCAGAAAGGGCTTTCCAGCTGCGATATCTCCGGCCTGACGTAGCACCTCCTTCATAGCTCTCATCACAGAGCGAGCATCCTTGGCCTCGGTAGTGGCCTTCTTCAGGTCCTCTCGCACTGCTCGATCTTCTTTTTCGAGAAGCTTACAGCGATCGGCAGCATTCTTCAACTTCATGGCCATCTCAGCCACTTCCTTCTTGCTTCGGCAGTGAGCAGCCTGTTCGGCTTTTAGCTCTTAGGCCGCCTTTAAGGCAGCCGCATCACTCTTTCTGGCCTGCTCCTTGGCTCGGGCGAGCTCTGCCCGAAGGTTCTCCATGGTAGCGGCACCATCTGCATCAAGCATACATGTTGTAAGGCACGGGCATCAACCTCCCTTACCAGGTGTCCGCGGAGAAATTGCATACCTTGCGACTCGTCAAGTCGCTTATTGACAAGCGCGATGTCGACATCCGCCACGTCAAGTTGCCGCTTTAGTTCGGCAAATTCCTCAGTCCAGCTAGCCACCGGACCCTTCGCCACCTACATAGGAAGGGCGACACATTATACCTGGGATTATGATCCTCGGCGCGCTGTCATTTTTGACAACACACCGAGCCTCAGGGGCTACTATGTACACAGGGCGCATGTTATATGCGGAACTGTCAGAGGGTACAACATTTTGCGTACCTCAAAGCCTGTCAGTAAACTCCTGACGGCTTCGTGCAATCCGCTCTCAGCGGATGAGATCCTTTCAATCACCGTACCCATTAACGCACGGTGATCTTCTGAGATAGACGCTCGCCCGAGCAGATCCTTCAGCTCCTCCGACCATACACCAGGTGGTGCCGGACTCGTCTGACGGCCTTTTTCGAAGGCTGGACGCGGAGGGCTTTGAGGGGACATGCGACTGCCTTCCGGCCCCACCGGACTTGGAGAAACCCTCCGCGACGACACCTCAGGGTCGCCTGCCTCGCAAGACAGTACGGTAGGGGGAGGCATTTCGCTCTCTATCATCTCCGGATGAAGATCCCCCGAAGATGAGCTCTGCTGAGAAGGGTTGAGATCCAAACTACAAGGTAAAATTTCGCTCATCTTCATCAGAAATAGGGCAGGGATATCCTTTATGTTAAAATAAACTCTCCTTTTTACTTACAGCTCGATAGAGGGCTGATCCCCTTAGGGGCATAATGCGGCCGAGGCATCTCTCGGCGCAGGACCCTTTGACAAAGATTTCTTCCCCCGGTTTGAGATCATGTTCTCCGGGTCTTCAGAGGCGGTCCTCTTCTTCCCTTGGATAGAGGGATTCTCGATCCCACCTCTGCTGACAGCCTCCTTCGCGGAGGCGATAGCTTCCTTGTCCCCCCCTTCGCTCTTTTCCCAAGATGCAAGCTCCAGCATCCTGGTTAACACGGGATCGGCGTGGTCTCAGGGAGGGGGGCCGGACACCTGATTAACTTTGCCATCTCTATCCACTCCTATTCAAGGAACAACCCTTTTAAAGGGCAAGCTCGTAATAAATATAGGATAGCGTGTTCGGGTACAGGGCTACTTACTTGAGTATCCGGGCGATTGCAGCTCAGACCTGCGTCCTTGGTCAAATCCGGACACATCGCTTGTGATCCGAAGAGAAGCTTGTACATCTCCACGGGTGTCAAGCCCATAAAATGTTGGAGAGCTCGTGGTCCCTCTGGGTTAAATTCCCACAGGCAGAGGGGGCGACGTTTGCAGGGCAGGACGCGACGAATCAGCATGACCTGCGCTACTACGATCAGAGTGATCTCTCTCTAGGAGGTCTCGAATGCGGCCCTGCAACAAGGGAATGTCCTTAGACGGCCCCCAGTCAAGTCCTTTATTGACCCATGACGCCAGCCGCGGTGGAGGACCTGAGCGAAAGACAGGAGGCGCCACCCATTTGGTGCCCCTGGGAACTATGATATAAAACCACTCTTGTTGCCATAAGCCGAGCTCCTCTTGAAAAGAGCCCTCGGGCCACGGAGCATCAGCATTCTTGCTTATAATAGCCCCTCCGCACTCTGCCTGCTGCCCCTTGATCATCTTCGGCTCCAGCTTGAAGGTCTTGAGCCACAATCTGAAATGAGGGGTAATGCGGAGGAAGGCTTCGCATACGACAATGAATGATGAGATGTGGAGGGTGAACTCCGGATCCAAGTCATGAAATTCCAACCCATAATAAAACATGAGCCGCCTCATGAAGGGGTCCGTCGGGAAGCCTAGCTCCCGAAGAAAGTGAGACGCGAACACCACTCTTTCACCAGGTTTGAGAGTGGGAATAACCTGCTCTTGGGCAGGCAGCCTATGCGAAATTTCACCGGTTAAATACCTGGCATCTCTTAGCTTTAGCACGTCTTCTTCCGTAATGGAGGAAGGCATCCACCGGCATTGCAGGTCGGAGCCGGACATTATCGAAGGTCCGAGGCGCCTGAGTTTGGAGCTTTGGGGGTTGGAACTCGAGGCGAGGGGCGGATTCGACTGAGATTGAAAGAAAGGAGTGGAGCCTTTGTCTCTTTATAAAGAGGTTGAATACCAAGAGCCTTCCCCGTGACCGTTCGGGACTCGCCTTCGATAGAGGAGACGCGCCAACGGGCACGACTGGGTTACCCGCACCCGTATTAATGAGAATCCCGGAAAAAGGGGACACGATCTCTGCTTTGACAAGACGTGCCAAGGAAACCGCCTCGCTAAACGCGCTGAGGTGAGATGGTAAAAATGATTCGAATAAAGGCTAGGCCGTGGTCTGATGTCATGCCACGGAATACGTCAGCAGATTGAACTTGTGTAAATATTATTCTCTCTATGGTGGTAGGCGGAACTTATTTTGCAGAGCCGGACACTATCCTTGTGTTCAAAATCTTCTATGAAGTATTCGGAGGAGGAATCCGCCTTGCAATGTCGAAGACAATATGCGCGCCGAACTCGTCGTCATTGAAGCCTGGTTCAGGGGCTACTGAGGGAGTCCCGGATTAGGGGGTGTCCGGATGGCCGGACTGTGACCTTTGGCTGGACTCCCGGACTATGAAGATACAAGATTGAAGACTTCGTCCTGTGTCCGGATAGGACTTTCCTTGGCGTGGAAGGCAAGCTTGGCGATACGATATGTAGATCTCCTCCCATTGTAACCGACTCTGTGTAACCCTAGCCCTCTTCGATGTCTATATAAACCGGAGAGATTTAGTCCGTAGGACGAACAACAATCATACCATAGGCTTGCTTCTAGGGTTTAGCCTCTCTGATCTCGTGGTAGATATACTCTTGTACTACCCATATCATCAATATTAATCAAGCAGGACTAGGGTTTTACCTCCATCGAGAGGGCCCAAACCTGGGTAAAAACATCATGTCCCTTGTCTCCTGTTACCATCCGCCTAGACGCACAGTTCGGGACCCCCTACACGAGATCCGCCGGTTTTGACACCGACAGGGGTGTTGCGCTTCCGTTGAGAATGTGCCAGAGAGCTCCGCCGGCAAGAGCAAGAATTCCAAAGCCACACCACCAGAGACCAGGAAGGTGCCCGTCAAGGAGGATGGCACGGGGGGGAGCTTTTACCATAAGCTCCACCCTCGACGGAAAATAGGAAAGCAAGCTTGTCACCTTCCCGCGGGCGAATGTCGATGTGTTTGCATGGCAAGCCTCCGACATCCCCGGCGTTCCCAGGGAGGTGATTGAGCACCACCTTGCTGTCTGTCCTCATGCGCGGCCCGTCAAGCAGAAGGTCAGGAAGCAAGCTCTGGAAAGGCAGCAATTCATCATGGAGGAAATCAGAAAGCTAGAGGCGGCAGGCTTGGTGAGAGGAATACTCCATCCGACGTGGTTGGCCAATCCGGTAGTAGTGCAGAAGGAAAATGGGAAGTGGAGGATGTGTATTGATTACACAAACATCAATACATGTCCAAAGGATCCCTTCCCGTTACTGCGCATTGACCAGATTGTTGTCTCCATGGCTGGGTGTGACCTGTTATCATTCTTTGACGCCTACTTAGGGTACCACCACATCTTCATGACAAAAGAAGATGAGGAAAAGACAGCCTTCATCACCCCATGTGGTACGTATTGCTTTTTACGGATGCCTTTTGGGTTGAAGAGTGCTGGCTCAACCTTTGCAAGAGCAGTCCAAATTGGTTTTGAACCCCAGCTACACAGAAATATGGAAGCTTATATGGATGACATAGTGATCAAAACCAAGGACAAAGAAACACTTGTGCAAGATCTGGAGGAAACATTCGGAAACCTGCACAAGATCAACCTCAAATTGAACCCCGAGAAGTGTGTCTTCGGTGTCCCGTCTGGCAAGCTTCTTGGGTTCTTTGTGTCGTAGCGCGGGATTGAGGCAAACCCAGACAAGATTAGGGCAATTGAGCAGATTGAGGCACCCAAACAGATCAAGGACATGCGTCGGCTCACTGGTTGCATTGCTGCCATGAGCAGATTCATCTCCAAATCCGCAGAGCATTCCCTCCCCTTTTTGAAGATCTTAAAGAAGACGGGCCCAGTGGAGTGGACCCCGGAGGCCGAGGCGGCATTGCAAGACTTGAAGAAGTACCTCTCCTCTGCCCCGGTGCTGGTTGCGCCCAAACCACAAGAACTGTTGCTGCTATATCTAGCGGCAACAAACCAAGTGGTTAGTGCCTCATAGGAGGCGCAGAGAGAGGTCGGTAAGGAGACAACAACAGTGGCAGAGTCAACGGTTGGCAGGCCGGAACCCTCCCCGGCAGGTCTCGGTCCCGGCAAGACTGAGTCCCTGGCAGGGCTCGATCCTGGCAAGACTAGCACCAGTACGACAGGACCCGCACGGCCAGGTGAAGTGGCGCAAAGGAAGAAGATGGTACAACACCCGATCTACTTCGGCAGCTCCCTCTTGCAGGGAGCTAGGTCGAGGTATTCAAGTGTGCAAAAATTGCTCTTCTGCCTCCTTATGGCCTCGAGGAAGCTGCACCAGTACTTCCAAGCGCGCGAGATCACCGTGGTTACCCGCCTTCCGTTGCAACGGATACTGAATAACCTAGATGCAACAGGAAGGATCGTCGAATGGGCCCTGGAGCTGTCAAGTTTTGGTCTAAAGTTTGAAAGTACCTCAACGATCCAGAACAGAGTCTGGGCGGAGTTTGTTGTAGAATGGACCTCGACGCCCGACGAAGAGGTACAGGAGACTACTCTCCCCGGCGAGGAAACAAGCGGCAACTGGATCATGTACTTTGATGGGGCCTTTTCGCTACAAGGCGCCGGTGCTGGCGTGTTGCTTGTCGCACCCACCGGAGAGCACCTCAAGTACGTCATCCAAATGCACTTTCCCCGGGAGATGTCAACCAACAACACCGCCGAGTACGAGGGTTTGTTTTCCGGTCTCAGGATCGCGGTGGACCTCGGAGTTAAAAAGCTCATCATCAGGGGCGACTCGCAACTCGTCGTCAGGCAGGTCAACAAAAATTATCAAAGCCCGTTGATGGAAGCCTACATAGATGAAGTGAGGAAACTGGAGGAGCGCTTTGACGGTATACAAGCGGAGCATGTCCCTCGGACGGAGAACGACATCACCGACTACCTGTCAAAGCGCGCTGCCCTCAAGCTACCTGTGGAACCAGGTACTTTTGTGCTTTAGTTAACTCAACTATCTGTTGAGCCATCGACTGGCAGAACAAGAGGAGGAAGCTAGGCTCCGGCAAGTACTTCCCCACCGAGCTCCACGGAGCCGCCGGCGAAGATATTGCTGTAGATACCGATCCTATAGTGGGACAACCGACTCTGGCAGGACCTCGGGTCATGGCCGTGGAGGCGGCCGCTCCCGTGGCAGAAGAGATGCCTTTGGTCCTTGTCGTCGAGCCATAGGCTCCGGCATGGGCGCAGCACACCGTCCGATTCCTCCAAAAAGGAGAGCTTCCTGAGGAGCAGGAAGAGGCAGAAAGAGTAGCCCGCCGGTCTGCTTTGTACCAATTCATTGATAACGTATTGTACAGAAGAAGACCGAATGGGGTGAAATTGAAGTGCATCTCCCGGGAGGAAGGACTAAAGTTGTTGGCAGAGATACATGGAGGCATATATGGCTCCCACATAGGGTCGAGGGCCCTTGCCTAGAAGGCTTTCCGGCAAGGTTTCTTCTAGCCCATCGCCCTCCAGGATGCGACGGCACTAGTAACCATGTGTGAAGCGTGCCAGTTCCATTCGAAGAAGCTTCATCAACCAGCTCAAGCCCTTCAAACTATCCCTCTCTCCTGGCCCTAATCGGTCTGGGGGCTCAACATATTGGGCCCTTTCCCCTGTGATGTCCGGGGCTTTGAGTACTTGTACGTCGCAATCGACAAGTTCACAAAGTGGCCAGAAGTGGAAGCAGTGAGGAAGGTGATGGCGCAGTCAGCCATCAAGTTCTTCAAGGGACTAGTGTGCCGTTTTGGGATACCCAACAGGATCATCACCGACAATGGCACATAGTTCACAAGCCATGCCTTCGTGCAATACATTGAGAATCTCGGCAGCATGGTCTATTTTGCCTCCGTGGCACATCCACGGAGCAACGGCCAAGCGTAGAGAGCAAATGCTGAAGTCCTGCGAGGCTTAAGAACGAAGACTTTTGACAGGATGCATAAAAGTGGAAGATGCTGGATTGATGAGTTGTCGGCGGTTCTTTGGTCGATCAGAACAACGCCAAATCGAGCCACCGGCCAAACACCCTTTGCCCTGGTATACGGGGTAGAAGCAGTTCTCCCCACGGAACTCACATACGGGTCACCTCGAGTGCTCGCTTATGATGAGTTTGAGCAAGAGCGATTGCGGCAAGATGATGCAACACTCCTTCAGGAAGGTCGTCTCCGGGAAGCTGTGAGAGCAGCAGGCTACCAGCAAGCCTTGCGCCGCTACCATAGCCGCAAGGTCTGTGCCCGGAGCCTTGAGGAAGGCGACCTTGTTCTTCGGCATTTTCAGTCGTCCAAGAATTCCAACAAGTTGACGCTGAAGTGGGAAGGCCCTTATTGGGTAACACGAGTCACCAGGCCCGGCGCAGTCCGCCTGGAGACCGAAGATGCCGTTCCAATGAGTAACTCCTGGAACATCGAGCATCTTCGCAAGTTTTACCCATAAGGCGTGGCTGCCGGGCGTCCCGGAAAGCCACCCTTTTGTACAAGCCTTGTCGGCATGGCATGTAACCCTTTGTACAAAGCCAGGTATAGACCCTGAGCACTAATAAACAAAGCGCTAGCGCCCTAAGTTATAGCATGCATGCTAGGTCGAGTCTCTTCCTCGGTTAGGGTTGATAGTGCTTGGCAGTGGCTAACCACTAGCTTAGAGGTTGAGTGCGCGTCTCTCTGTTCTTCTGTGTCTTCTTTCGTTCGCAGGACACATGAGTATTCTTGTCGAACTGCTTTGGAAGAAAGGGGACGGACCGGCATCCGGGCCCTGGCAAGCCAAAGTTGCCGGGGGCTACAAGATCAAGGATCCATCCGCGGCAAGCCAAGGTTGTCGGGGGCTGCAGATCCAGATAAGTCTTCTATCCTCTATCATGTGTTTCGTTATGGACTGAGGTATGTGAACCCTCATTTTATCTTTACGCCACCGTGCTCCCCTCATTCCGGACCCTAGAACTCATCTCCTGGGACCGAGTTTGGTCATAGTCGCGGCAGCAAGGAAATGAAAGGAGGAGCCTAAGCCCACCTCATCCCTGCCTCGGCCAAGGGTGTGAGAAAGGTCGAGCGAAGAGGGGGGACGGCAAGGCCTGCTCCCGGGCGAAAAACGTTTATCTTAAAGGTAACGAGGATTCACTCCGTGTCGTGGGTTCCACCTGCGAACGAAAAACCCAGCAAACGTCCCTTTTTTATTAAAAAACATCCCGTACAGGTACAGTTCATATGAAATGAAAAACATGAGCTAGGGGATTACATGTTATAAAGTTAACAAAGGTCCGAAGGCTTACAAGACTAAAAAGAGATAAGGTGCCCGTAATCCCTTTCTTGTCCCTCTCCTCAGGAAATGGAACAAGAAAGCAGAAGGGCAAAAGGGGCGCCTAGGCGAGCTACGAGTGGCAGAAGACACCAAGAGAACATCCTGATGGCCGTCTGAGGGCTGGATGGTGACGGGGGCGCCGGAGAGAGAGCTCGAAGACGAGGAGGTAGGACGTCAATTCGCGACGAAGGCGTCGTTGCCTGCGTACTCTGACTTGACGGCCTTGTCGCCCCCCATCTTCCTCTTCTGCAGCCTCCCAACGCCAGCAGCCAAAGGAGACGAACCCAAGAAGTTCAAGGAGCCGGCAACACGGATGATGGGGTCGCCGGTGCCGCTCAGAGCGGCGCCCGACGCCTAGTCGGACCCGTCATCCTGCCGCCCGCTAGCCTCGTAGTCGCTGTCGTTGTCTTCCTCACCACTCTCACTCAAGGAGGAATCTTCAACGCAGCACCATACGCGAGTCCCGAAGTGCCCGAAGATCTTGACAGAGAGGAGGCCACTCTCCATTAGTTTGAAATGGAGAGTGAGCACCTCCATCAAGCTGTGGAGGCGAGCGAAGGTCTTCCACCCTCAGTGGAGATATATGACATGAGGGGCGGGGAACTCAACGTTGGCCCATGTGCCACTGTTCCCACAACCCCTCATATGCAGCCGCAATGCCCGTGGCAGATCCAACTCCATCTCCCACGCAAATGGAGTCGGGAGGCAAAGGCGACAGTGCGGTGGCTGGCGTAGCCTGACGAAGAATTCGCAAGGGTTGTCCCCGGCGTGGCCCTCCATCGGAGGAGGGGCTGCTGGCGGAGGCGAGGCTGATCTGCCGCCCCGTCCTCCTCTCCCTCGAGCACCACGACGGCCTCGACCTCGCCCCCTCCCCCTCCCTCTAGTGGCCGGCTCCACTGCTACGAGCTCTTGGGGAGGAGCGATGCGCTGTTTGGCCGAAACTCTCGCCGCCACCGATGAAGCGTCGCCACGCCCCCTTGCCATGGCAAAAGAAAGGAGGAAGCAGGAATGGGGAGAGGCAGATGGCGAAAGGTTGAAAAGCACCGTTCCTCCCGCTCCCCTCTTTATAAACAGGCGGGGGCGAGGCTCGGCCGCCCCCTCTCGGCCAATCCGGCCCGTTGAAGTTACAGCAAGCGGGGCCGTCGACCGCCCTCCCCGTTCCATTGAAGGCGCGTGGGAATCGACCCACGCACGTGCACAACTTCTCACATCCCGAGCGATTGTCATTCACCCTGCGTCATGCATGCAGCGAACGTGGCACGAGGGATAGGCGCAGTGGGACGCGTGGAGTGACGGTTCCCAAGCGAGGGCAGTAAATGAGCAGCGGCCCTGCGGTATTAAGGAGACACGCAAGCCGCCTCTTTACTGTCCGCCACGGGATGACGCCAGTATGCTTCCGTCATGCGCGCGCATGAATCCCACGTCGCGCGTTTAACGTGGGTCATGGGGAAGCACAGCGGACGGAACAGTTACTGACGTAAAAATCCGCCCGAACTGCCCGCGCACCGTTCTGGGCCTGGCCCAACAACGTGCTGCGCTTATATATGGCCCAGGCCCGGGGGCTCCTGTCGGTGTACAAAAGTAGGGGCTCTGCTTTTGACCCCTTTACTTGTGCACGGGAAGTCAGAGCCACCCGCCATGGCCATGCATAACAGGGCAGGAAAGGGAAGCCGGAGAGAAGCCAAAGGCACAAGACAAACAAAGCAACGACAAGGACCGAGGACACAAAGATCGGATGGACGAAGCTGGTTTCCCTGGCAAGGACCCTTGCCGGGGTAGGCTTAGCGGCCCCGGCAAGACCCTTGCCAGGGCAGCTCGCCCACACTAGCTGAGCAAGCCACTTTGAGCCCACCAACGCTAAAACAAATGCAATGGACAGGGCTCGGGAGGCACCTCCGTGGTGGCATGCAGATCTTTGTGAAGACAAAGAATAGTCAAGTTCAAATGAGGATAGGAGGGCCACAACCCTCGGCAGGGTTCTTACCAAGGAAACCCACAAGACTCCCAGCAAGATGCTTGCCGGGGATGCCAGCGCGCCATGTCAAGACCCTTGCCGGGCCACCCGACAAGACCCTCGCTAGAGGCAACCATGGTGCCACTGCCAGGCCCGCACCAACCAACTCCCTGCCGCTGTTCGGATGCAGCTGCCAGCCCAAGCAGCTGGGTAGGCACCTGCATTGCAACATGCAGCTTCTAGGCCGACTCAACACGCACCTACGTGGTGGCATGCAGCCCTTCGCGGAGGCTCCACCACCGCGCCACCTCAGCTGCCTGCCTGCCTACATGGCACCGCATGTTTCGCTGGCCAGGGCGCGTGTCAAAGCAAGGAGGAGCAGCGACGGATGGGACGGGGCCTCGCTCCCATCCCCGATAAAGTGAAGGGACACCTAAGCCTCGCATTAAATGCGCTTTGTCCTGTAATACCAGTGATAAGCTCACAGCGCTGTAGCACTTTCCACCTCCTGTGTGCCACTGTGGCAACCCCTTCTGCCTATAAAAGGAGGCCCATGGCGCACTGGAGAAGGATTCGGCTCTTTGGAACCTAGCAGCACCCAGAGCTAGTTCAAGAGCTCAAGAACACTAAATACATCCACCAAAGCAGGATCGTAGGGTTTTATGCATCTTTGCGGCCCGAACCTAGGTAAATCCCCCTTGTGCTGTCTACTAGTCCTGCTCTTCTCACGATCCAGTGCCCTGCAACGGTAGTAGGGATTCCAGTGATCTCATAGGTGTCGTTTCCCACCGACAAGGACCAAGGCCTCTATAAATAGGGATAGCCACCACAGTAGGGGGGGGTCGAATCCTTTCCTACGAGAACACCACACCAGCTCAACAACACCTCTCGCGAAGCTGTTCTTCCCCTGTACTGTTCATCATCAGCCCCTGAGGCAATCCACCACACCACACACTAGAGTAGGGTACTACACCACAACGGTGGCCCGAACCAGTATAAATCTTGTGTCCCTTGTGTTGTTCATCTGTTTTAGTTTAGATTCTCGTGAGGCGATTGGGCGTGGATTGGTAGGGGGAAGATCTTCGCGCGCACCCCAGAGTTCGAACGTGAAGGGTCTGCCGGAACCTCACATCCGACAATTATATTCATCATATATCTAACAGATACTTACATATGTAAGAAAACAATATCCCACATCTTATTAACTTATAAATATAATTTCTTAACAATGAAATCCTGGATTTTTTTGGCAACGAAAATCCTGGTGATTGTGTACAAAAGCTTGGTAAGATTTAAGGACCAATGTAATAATAAAGCACTTATTATTTAAATATATTTATAACAAAATGCTCAGCCCCTGTTTATGTTTTGATAACATTGCTGCGCCCAACCCAACATTATAATTAGAATCAGCCCCGCAAAATCATGTATTTCGAGAAAGTGCAAATGGCCTGTAATTTTTTAGGAAAAAAATAAATGGGCCGCATGGATGCTACATTATTTGTTCACCCAGCCAAGCTAATGGATTATAATTCAAAAAAAGAGATCAAATTGACTATAAATTCTACCCCACAAAAAAAGACTATAAATTCTGAAAAATGGGTTGAATACGTGCCACATTTTTGGTGGCTGAAATGTGGGCCAATAGGTCAAAGCCAATGCAAGTCGTTGTCAACTTAGTCAACAAATGATTCTGACATTGTTAGCCGTTGGATTTACATCCAACGACCAGCATCCATCTTCAATCTCTTGTCTTCTTCCTCCAGTGCCGATGGGACCACCTACTCCCGCCTCCTCCTACTAGCAGCTCTGCTTAGCACGCTTCGTTGTGAAGTGCTATTCCACCGTTGGCCAGGCCATCCCTCCACCCCTCCACACCTCATGTTCTTCTCCACCGACTGCCGAACCAAACCGCACCAGAACCAGTTAACCCTCGTACACCTCTCCGTCTGTGACTCTACTCCCAGGTCTTCCCATCTCCGGCTCGTTGCTGTCCGGGGCCTCGCTGTTGTCCGCCACCTTGGATGTGCTCGGCACGGAGTGGTCAACATGGTCAACGAACGACACCATCGGAAGTAGACTGTGCGTGGAGAGGCTGAAAGCTGGGTCCTCGGCCGCACGCAAGGAAATGCCTTCTTATTACGCGCAAAATAATGATTCCTCCACCTAACAGCTGGGACCCACTGGAAGGGCCTCTGTATTTCACGAAAAAATGTTCCCCCCACTGACAGGTCAGACCCACCAGCTATATCTTCGCATGCAAGGAAGTGCGTCCTTATTACGCACAAAAAATGAATAACCCCCTGCTAATTGGGACCCGCCATACTAGGAGGCTGACTTGTGGGCCAACTAAGTTGACGGGGACGGAGGGCTTTGTCAACTTAGTCAATATAAACGATTCTAGCTCCAGTGACCATACGATGCCCATCCAACGGCCGTAGTGCTCTTCAACCTCTGGTCTTCTTGCTCCAGCCGCCCAAACCAGCGCCGGCCATGCCGCGTGCTCCTGCCCCCCGTGGCCGGTTGTGATGCCGCAGAGGCCTCACCGCCTCCTACTACTCCCACCGCTGGCTAGGCCATCCCTCTACTCACCCACACCCCCTATTATTCTGCGGCGACGGCAGCCTCACATCGCAGCCGAACCAATGAACTCTCGTACTCCTCTACGCGTGGGCATCCACTGCCGCGTCTTCCCCGGCTCTGCGTTATCCCCTTCCTAGGCCTCGCCGTTGTCCACCTCACTGGTGCTCTCGGCGCGGCGTGGTCAACGTGGTCAAGGAACGACTTCCATCAAAAGAGTGTTGTATGTTCATAGGCTGATAGCTGGGTCCACGGCAGCCGCAAGGAATTGGCTCCTTATTACACGCAAAATAATTATTCCTCCACCTGAAAATGGGGACCCACCAGACTAGCCAGTGTATTTCATGAAAAAAACATTTCCCCCTGAATACTGGGACCCACCAGCTACATCTTCGCATGCAAGGAAGTGCATCTGGGCAAAAAAAAAACGATTCGCCCCCCTGACTGCAGGGACCCACCAGCTACATCTTCACACGCAAGGAAATGCCTGACAGTCGGGACCCACCTGGTCGAAGCGTATGTAGCATTGTCATTCTGGTCGCGAACGTGTACGTACATACTTGTCGATGTAGAGGCGCGCACGTGTGGTAGTAGAGGCGCACACATAGCATATACACGTACGTACAGCCGCCAAGGTGCAAGAAAGTAAATACGGCCACATACGTACAAACGGGCGGGGTCTCGAACGCCTACTCGTGCATACTTATGGCCAGGGCTCGTGTACATGGCTAGGTCGGAACAGAGAAACAACATCATCGTCGTGTTCATGAGGAGCCAACCGGCTGGGTCAGAACGAAATCTGTCGTCGTGTTCATCAGGAGGGCTTGGACGGAACAACCGATGGAAACGAGGCATGGTGTACCGTAGAACGGAGGAAACGGCCTTGTGTTCGATCGGCCACGGTCGAAACATGATCCTATTCATCGGGAGGGGTCTGGCGTACCTCAAAACGGAGGAAACAGACTTCTGTTAGACCTCCTACGGTCAAAACGGGGTCCTGTTGATCGGGAGGGGTGTGGCGTACCGGAAAACGGAGGAAACAGACTTGTGTTGGAGCGCTACGGTCGAAACGGGGGTCCTGTTCATCGGGAGGGGTGTGGCGTACCATAAAACGAGACTCCACGGGATACTCTTCATCTCCACCGTCGACCTCCTCCAGCCTTCACGGGCTACTGTTCATCCACCGTCGACCTCCTCCAGCCTTCACATGTGACTGTTCATCCATGGGGCTCCTGTTCATCCAGCCTCCACCGCGCACTACTCCACCGGCTACTGTTCAACCAGTCCGCTCCACAGGCTCCTGTTCAACCACCCCTCCACGGGCTACTGTTCATCCAGCCCTTCACCGGCTACTGTTTAACTAGCCCTCCACCGGCTACTGCTCAACCTTCCCTCCATGGGGTCCTGTTCATCCAGCCCTCCACGGGGTCCTGTTCATCCATGCCCAACCGGCTCGATTGATCAGGGTCCTGTTCGTCCAGAGGCAACACCACGGGATCCTGTTCATCCAACCCCCACCGGGAACTGTTCATCCGAACCCCCCTAGCAACACTCACTATTCATCCAGAGGCAGCATCGATCGGCTTCAGTTAGCAGCAGTGGCGAAGGAATCGCTCGATCTCTCGGGATCAGTAATGCGTAGCCTGTAGTGCAATCACTCGGGTTCAGTTAGGCAACGCCTCGCTCAGTTTTAGTTAGAGCCCAACTCCTCGCACCCATGCGCGTACGGTACAAGGAAACGCGCATCGCTTAGCCCCCAACCACCCACCGTAATTGGGAACTCCCCGATATTTTCCTCGCCCTTGCTTCTACCATGGTTTTTTCCATCATGGACGGCCCACAAAATGTCATGCAGCTGCGTCTCCGGCCCGCCCAGGATGAAAAGCCTATTTTCTGTCATGATTTTTTGTCATAGAAGTAGGAGCCCACCACATCTATGATGATACCGGGTTTTGTCACAATTATCGTCATAGAACTGTCATAAGTATGACAAAAAAAAGGCCCAAAATGTCACGGATGTGTCTTTTTTTTTTGTAGTGCCACCATCAGTCATTAAATATCTAGGGACTCCAAACCACGGAAATGTAACTTCTTTAAGCATCTTAATATAAGTGCTATGATCAGCACTACTAGTTGGAATAGCTTCTACCCATTTAGTAACGTAATCAACAACAACTAAAATATGTGTATACCCATTAGAGGAAGGAAAAGGTGCCATATAATCAAAGCCCCAAACATTAAATGGTTCAGTAACAAGTGAATAATTCATAGGAATTTCTTGACGTCTACTAATATTACCAATTCTTTGACATTCATTGCAAGACAAGACAAACTTACTGGCAATCTTCGAAAAGAGTAGGCCAATATAAACCGGATTGCAATACCTTATGTTCAGTTCTATCGCCAGCGTGGTGTCCTCCGTAAGCCTCGGAGTGACACTTGCGTAGGATCTGTTCCTGTTCATCCTCAGGTACACAATGTCTAATAACACCATCTACTCCTTCTTTATAAAGGTGTGGGTCATCCAAAAAGTAATTTCTGAAATCATAGAAAAAACTTTTTCTTTTGCTGGTATGTGAAACTAGGTGGTATAAATTTAGAAACAATGTAATTAGCATAATCCGCATACCATGGAGTAGTACGAGAAACATTTATGACAGCTAATTGTTCATCAGGAAAGCTATCATCAATAGGTAGTGGGTCATCAAGAACATTTTCTAACCAAGACAAGTTGTGTGCAACGGGGTTCTCAGCTCCCTTTCTATCAATAATATGCAAAACAAATTCTTGTAGCAAGAGAACCCAACTAACAAAACTAGGTTTAGCATCTTTCTTTTCCATAAGATATTTAATAGCAGCATGATCAATGTGAATAGTTACTTTGGAATCAACAATATACAGTCTGAACTTATCACAAGCAAATACAACTGCTAAAAATTCGTTTTCAGCAGTACCATAATTTCTCTAGGCACTCTCTAGAGTTTTACTAGCATATTGCATAACATTTAATTTCTTATCAACTCTCTGTCCTAGTACAGCACCAACAGCATAATCACTAGCATCACACATAATATCAAAGGGTAAATTCCAATCAGGTGGCTGAACAATAGGTGCAGAAATCAAGGCTTTCTTAAATATTTCAAATGCTTCTACACAATCATCATCAAAAACAAAAGGAACATCTTTTTGCAAGATATTAGTGAGACGCCTAGAAATTTTAGAGAAGTCTTTAATAAACCTCCTATAAAAACCGGCATGACTAAGGAACTTCTTGTACCTTTTATATCTTTAGGACACAACATTTTTTCAATAGCATCAACTTTAGCTTTATCAACTTCTATACATCTTTCAGAAATTTTATGCCCCAAGACAATACCTTCATTAACCATAAAGTGGCACTTCTCCCAATTCAAGACAAGATTAGTTTCTTCACATCTCTACAAAACTCGATCAAGGTTGCTTAAGCAATCATCAAAAGAAGTTTCGTAAATGGGGAAATCATCCATGAAAACCTCAACAATCTTTTCATGGAAGTTAGAGAATACAGCAGTCATACATCTTTGAAAGGTAGCAGGTGCATTACGTAAACGAAAAGGCATACGTCTATAAGCAAAGGTACCGAAAGGGCAAGTAAAAGGGGTCTTTTCTTGATCCTCTTTTGACACAGGTATTTGAGAGAAACCAGAATAACCATCTAGGAAGCAAAAATGTGTATTTTTGGATAGTCTTTCTAGCATTTGATCAATAAAAGGTAGAGGGTAATGATCTTTTCTAGTAGCTTTATTTAATTTGTGCAGATCAATTACCATTCTATAACATGTAACAATTCTTTGTGGGATCAGTTCATCCTTATCATTAGGAACAACAGTAATACCTCCCTTCTTAGGGACACAATGAACAGGACTTACCCACTGACTATCAGTAATAGGATAAATTATACCGGCCTCTCGAAGCTTTAGTATTTCATTTCTTACCACTTCTTTCATTTTAGGATTTAACCGTTGTTGATGATCAACAACTGGTTTATCATCTTTCTCCAATTTTATTTTGTGCTGGCATAGAGTGGGACTAATGCCCTTAAGATCATCAAGAGTATATCCAATAGCGGCACGGTGCTTCTTCGGAGTTTTTAATAATTTCTCTTCTTCATGTTGTGAAAGGTTAGCACTAATAATAACAGGATATATCTTCTTTTCATTGGGATAAGCATATTTAAGAGTATCAGGTAATTCTTTCAGCTCAAACACATGATCTCGCTTGGGTGGAGGAGGATCCCCGAGAATTTATACAGGCAAGTTGTGTTTCAAAATAGGTCCTTGCTTAAAGAATACTTCACCTATTTCCCTTCTTTCGTTCATAAACATATCATTCATGGTCTAGCAAATATTGTTCTAAAGGATCATTAAGAGGCACGGCAATGGAAGCAAGACCAATAATTTCATCCTTACTTGGAAATTCTTTATCATGGGCTTGCCTACGAAATTTAGGAAAATTAAAGTCATGAGACATATCCCCTAAACCAACAGTAACAATATCTTTATCGCAATCTATCTTAGCATTAATAGTATTCAAGAAGGGTCTATCAAATATAATGGGACAAAAGTCATCTTGTGGGGAACCAAGAACAAGAAAATTAGTAGGATATTTAATTTTCCCACACAAGACTTCAACATCTCTAACAATCCCAATTGGTGAAATAGTGTCTCTATTGGCAAGCTTAATAGTAACATCAATATCTTGTATCTCAGCAGGTGCAATACCATGCATAATTTCTTTGTATAAGGAATGAGGTATTGCACTCACACTAGCACCCATATCACATAAGCCATGATAACAATGATCTCCTATTTTAACAGAAACAAAAGGCATGCCAACACCAGGTCTATCTTTATTTTTAGTATCGGATTTAGCAATTCTAGAAGCTTCATCACAAAAATAAATAACATGCCCATCAATATTATCGACCAAGAGATCTTTGACCATAGCAATACTAGGTTCAACTTTAATTTGCTCAGGGGGTGTAGGTGTTCTAGTATTACTCTTATTAACCATAGTTGAAGCTTTAGCATGATCCTTTATTCTAACAGGAAAAGGTGGTTCCTCAATATAAGCGGTGGGAACAATAGGATTAACATTATAAGTAATAGTTTTTTCTTCAACTTTAATAGGTTCTACCACCTTTACTTTAATGGGAGGATGATATTTAAACCACTTCTCCTTAGGGAGATCAACATGAGTAGAAAATGATTCACAGAAAGAAGCTACTATCTCAGAGTCAAGTCCATATTTAGTGCTAAATTCACGAAAAGCATCAGTATCCATAAAAGATTTAACACAATCAAACTTAGGGGTTATACCTGAATCTTTACCTTCATCGAGTTCCCAATCTTCAGAGTTGCGTTTAATGCTTTCCAATAAATCCCATTTGAATTCAATAGTCTTCATCATAAAAGAACCAGTACAAGAAGTATCAAGCATGGAGCGATCATTATGAGAAAGCCGAGCATAAAATTTTTGAATAATAATTTCTCTTGAGAGCTCATGATTGGGGCATGAATATAACATTGACTTAAGCCTCCCCCAAGCTTGAGCGATACCTTCTACTTCATGAGGCCAAAAATTATATATATAATTACGATCACGATGAACCAGATGCATAGGATAAAAATTCTATTGAAATTCCAATTTCAATCGGTTGTAGTTCCATGATCTAATATCATCACATAGCCTATACCATGTCAATGCCTTTCCCTTCAAAGATAAAGGGAAGACCTTCTTCTTGACAACATCCTCGGGTATACCTACAAACTTAAATAATCCACAAACTTCATCCACATAGATTAGGTGCATATCAGGATGTAATGTTCCATCTCCTGTATAGGGATTAGCTAGCAGTTTCTCTATAATACCAGAAGGAATTTCAAAGTAAATATTTTCAGTAGGTTGAGGAGCAACTCTTTGCACTTCTGGTCGGGGTGAACATACCCCGAACAAGCCCCTCAAAGGATTATTTTCCATAGTAACAAGTGACAGTAAATTTCAACACACTATATAAATGTTTCCTTACAATATTCCACTTACCAAAGGCACTTCACTCCCCGGCAATGGTGCCAAAAAAGTGTCTTGATGACCCACAAGTATAGGGGATCTATCGTAGTCCTTTCTATAAGTAAGAGTGTCAAACCCAATGAGGAGCAGAAAGAAATGACAAACGGTTTTCAGCAAAGTATTCTCTGCAAGCACTGAAATTATCGATAACAGATAGTTTTGTGATAAGGTAATTCGTAACGGGTAACAAGTAACAAAATTAACTAAGGTGAAGCAAGATGGACCAATCCTTTTTGTAGAAAAGGACAAGCCTGGACGAACTCTTATATAAAGCAAAGTGCTCCCGAGGACACATGGGAATTATCGCCAAGCTAGTTTTCATCATGCTCATATGATACGCGTTCGTTACTTTGATAATTTGATATGTGGGTGGACCGGTGCTTGGGTGTTGTCCTTACTTGGACAAGCCTCCCACTTATGATTAGCCCCTCTCGCAAGCATCCTCAACTACAAAAGAAGAATTAAGGTAAACCTAACCATAGCATGAAACATATGGATCCAAATTAGCCCCTTACAAAGCAACACATAAACTAGGGTTTAAGCTTCTGTCACTCTAGCAACCCATCATCTACTTATTACTTCCCAGTGCCTTCCCCTAGGCCCAAATCATGGTGAAGTCTCGTGTAGTCGATGTTCACATAACACCACTAGAGGAGAGACAACATACATCTCATCAAAATATCAAACGAGTACCAAATTCACATGATTAGTTATAACAAGACTTCTCCCATGTCCTCAGGAACAAACGTAACTACTCACAAAGCATATTGATGTTCATAATCACAGGGGTATTGAATATCATTAAGGATCTGAACATATGATCTTCCACCGAATAAACCAACTAGCATCAACTACAAGGAGTAATCAACACTACTAGCAACCCACAAGTATCAATCTAAGGTTTTGAGACAAAGATCAGATACAAGAGATGAACAAGGGTTTGAGAGGAGATGGTGCTGGTGAAGATATTGATGGAGATTGACCCCCTCTCGATGAGAGGATCGATGGTGATGACGATGGCGGTGATTTCCCCCTCCCGGATGGATGTTTCCCCAGCAGAACAGCTCCGTTGGAGCCCTAGATTGGTCCTGCCCAGGTTCCACCTCTAGACGGCGGTGCTTCGTCCCGAAAGAAAAAGATGGACTTCGGGGCCTACCAGGGGGCCCACGAGGTAGGCAGGCGTGCCTAGGAGGGTAGGGCATGCCCTCCACCCTCATGGATGGTTGGTGGCCCCCCTTTGGTGCTTTCTTCGCCCAATACTTTTAATATATTCCAAAACTGATTGTTGTGAAGTTTCAGGACTTTTGGAGTTGTGCAGAATATGTCTCTAATATTTGCTCCTTTTCTAGTCCAGAATTCCAGGTGGCGGCATTCTCCCTCTGCATGTAAACCTTATAAAATAAGAGAGAAAAGGCATAAGTATTGTGATATAATGTGTAGTAATAGCCCATAATGCAATAAATAGTGCTATAAAAACATGATGCAAAATGGAGGTATCAGTATGCACCGTTGTAAAATTTTGTCATTTAAAAAGCACCTCGTGATGATCGGGTGTGATAGACTCTACGTCTGCATGCAAAGGGTGTAAGCCAGTTTTACACATGCAGAATACTTGGGTTAAACTTGACGAGCCTAACATGTACAAACATGGCCTCGGATCACAGGAGACCAAAAAGTCGAACATGAGTCATATATTAGATATGATCAAGATGGAGATGTTCACCATTGATTACTACCCCATCTCACGTGATGATCAGACATGGGTTAGTTGATTTGGATCAGTTATCAATGAGACAACTTGAGGGATGTTGATTTAAATGGGACTTCATTAGTAATTTGACTAACTGAACTAATTATCATGAACTTAGTCTTAATTGTCTTTGCAAAATTTATGTTGTAGGTCAATGGCCTGTGCTGTAGTCCCCCTAAATTTTAATGCATTCCTAGAGAAAGTTATGCTGAAAGATGATGGAAGCAACTATGCGGACTGGCTCCATAACTTGAGGATTATCCTCATTGCTGCAGATAAGGCTTATGTCCTCGATGCACCGCTAGGTGCCGCACCCCCTCCAGCGTCGTCTATGGATGTTGTGAACATGTGGCAGGAACGTTCTGATGACTACTCAATAGTTGAGTGTGCCATGCTTTACGGCTTAAAACCGGGGCTCCAAAGACGTTTTGAGCACCATGAAGCATATGAGATGTTCTAGGAGCTGAAATTGGTATTTCAAGCTCATGCCCATGTTGAGAGATGTGACACCTCCGACAAGTTCTTTAGCTGCAACATGTAGGAGAATAGTTATGTTAGTAAGCATATACTCAGAATGTCTGGGTATCACAACTGCTTGATTCAGTTGGGAGTTAATCTTCTAGATGACACAATCATTAACAGAGTTCTCCAGTCACTGACACCAAGCTATAAGGGCTTTGTGGTGAACTATAATATGCAAGGGATGGAGAAAATGATTCCCAAACTCTTCACGATGCATAAGGCCGTGGAGATAGAAATCAAGAAGGAGCATCAAGTGTTGATGGTTAGAAAGACCACTAGTTTCAAGAAAGGCAAAGGAAAGAAAGGGAACTTCAAGAAGAATGGCAAGACCATTGCCGCTCCCATGAAGAAACCCAAGGCTAGACCCAAACCTGAGACTGCGTGCTTCTACTCCAATGGAAATGGTTGTTGGAAGCGGAACTGCCCCAAGTACTTGGCAGATAAGAAGGTTGGCAACATCAACAAAGGTATATTTGATATACATGTTATTGATGTGTATCTTACTAGTGCTCGTAGTAGTGCCTGGGTATTTGATACTTGTTCGGTTGCTAATATTTGTAACTCGAAGTAGGAGCTATGGAATAAATGAAGATTGGCTAAGGATGAGGTGATGATGTGCGTCGGAAATGGTTCGAAGGTTGATGTGATCGCCGTCGGCATGCTACCTCTACATCTACCTTCGGGATTAGTTTTAAACCTAAATAATTGTTATTTGGTGCCTCTGTTGAGCATGAAAATTAGGTCTAGATCTTGTTTATTGCGAGACGGTTATTAATTTAAGTCAGAGAATAATGGTTGTTCTATTTATATGAGAAATATGTTTTATGGTCATGCACCCCTTGTGAATGGTTTATTCTTGTTCAATCTCGATCATAGCGATACACATATTCACAATATTGATGCCAAAATATGCAAAGTTAATAATTATAGTACCACATATTTGTGGCACTGCCGCTTATTTCATATTGATGTAAAGCGCATGAAGAACTTCCATGCTGATGGAATTTTGGAATCTCTTGATTATGAATCTTTTGAGACATGTGAACCAAGCCTCATGGGAAAGATGACTAAAAATCTATTCTATGGAACAATGGAGTGAGCTAGTGACTTATTGGAAATAATACATACCGATGTATGCGGTTCGATGAGTGTTGAAGCATGATGTGGATATCGTTATTATCTTACCTTCACAGATGATTTGAGTAGATATGGGTATATTTACTTAATGAAACACAAGTCTGAAACATTTTAAAGGCTCAAGGAATTTCAGAGTGAAGTGGAGAATCATTGGAACAAGAAAAAAAGTTTATACAATCTGATCGTGGAGGTGAATATTTGAGTTACGAGTTTGGTGTGCATTTAAGACATATGGAATTGTTTCACAACTCACGCCACCTGGAGCACCATGTTGTAATGGTGTATCCGATCATCGTAATCATACTCTATTGGATATGGTGCGTTCTATGATGTCTCTGACCAATTTGCCACTATTGTTTTGGGGTTATGCATTAGAGACATTCGCATTCACTATAAATAGGGCACCGTCTAAATGCATTGAGACGACACTTCATGAGTTGTGATTTTGAAAGAAACCTAAGCTATCGTTTCTTAATGTTTAGGAATGCAATGCTTATGTCTAGAGGCTTCAGCCTGATAAGCTCGAACCCAAAGTGGAGAAGTGCGTCTTCATAGGACACCCTAAAGAGACCATTGGGTATACCTTGTACCACAGATCCGAGGGCGAGATCTTTGTTGCCAAGAATGAGTCCTTTCTAGATAAGGAGTTTATCTCGAAAGAAGTCAGTGGGAGGAAAGTAGAACTTGGCGAGGTAATTGTACCTTCTCTTGAATTGGAAGGCAGCACATCACAAAAAGCAGTTCCCGTGATGCCTACACCAACCAAAGAAGAAGCTAATGACGATGATCATGAAACTTCAAATCAAGTTACTACTGAACTTCGTAGCTTGGCTAGGGTACGTTTCGCCCCAGAGTGGTATGGTAATCTAGTCCTGGAAATCATGTCATTAGAAAATGGAGAACCTACAAACTATGAAGAAGCTATGATGATCCCGGATTGCGACAAATGGCTTCAGGCCATGAAATCTGAGATAAGATCCATGTATGAGAACAAAGTATGGACTTTGGTGGACTTGCCTGATGATCAACAAGCCATTGAGAATAAATGGATCTTTAAGAAGAAGAGAGACGCTGATGGTAATATCACCGTCTATAAAGCTCAACTTGTCTCAAAGGGTTTCCGAAAAGTTCAAGGGGTTGACTACAAATATACATTCTCACCTGTAGCGATGCTTAAGTCTATTAGAATTATGTTAGCTATTGCCGCATTTTATGATTACGAGATATAGCAAATGGACGTCAAAACGGCATTCCTTGACAGGTTTCTTAAAGAAGAGTTGTATATGATGCAACCAGAAGGTTTTGTCGATCCTAAGGATGCTAACAAAGTATGCAAGCTCTAGCGATCCATCTATGGACTGGTGCAAGCATCTCAGAGTTGGAATATTCACTTTGATGAGGTGATCAAAGCTTTTGCTTTTATACAAACTTACGGAGAAGCTTGTATTTACAAGAAAGTGAGTGTAGCATTGTATCATTTCTAATATTATATGTGGATGACATATTGTTGATTGGAAATGATATAGAATTTTTGGAAAGCATAAAAGGATATTTGAACAAGAGTTTTTCAATGAAAGACCTCAGTGAAGCTACTTACATATTGGGAATCAAAATCTATAGAGATAGATCAAGACGCTTAATAGGACTTTCACAAATCACATAACTTGACAAAGTTTTGAGGAAGTTCAAAATGGATCACTCAAAGAAAGGGTTCTTGCCTGTATTGCAAGGTGTGAAGTTGAGCAAGACTCAAAGCCCGACCATGGCAGAAGAAAGAGAAAGGATGAAAGTCATTCCCTATGCCTCAGCCATAGGCTCTATAATGTATGCCATGCTATGTACCAGACCTGATGTGTGCCTTGCCATAAGTCTGGTAGGGAGGTACCAAAGTGATCCAGGAGTAGATTACAAACAATGGCCAAGAACATCCTTAAGTACCTGAAAGGACTAAGGACATGTTTCTCATTTATGGAGGTGACGAAGAGCTCGTCGTAAAGGGTTACGTCGATGCTAGCTTCGATACAGATCCGGATGACTCCAAGTCTCAAACCGGATACATATTTATATTGAATGGTGGAGCGGTCATTTGGTGCAGTTTTAAGCAGAGCTTTGTGGCGGGATCTACATGTGAAGTGGAGTATATAGCTGCTTCGGAAGCAGTGCAAGGAGTCTAGATCAAGGAGTTCATATCCGATCTGGGTGTAATACCTAGTGCATCAGATCCAATGACTATCTTTTGTGACAACACTAGAGCTATTGCCATTGCCAAGGAGCCCATGTTTCACAAGAGAACCAAGCACATCAACCGCCACTTCAATTCCAATCCGAATTATGTTAAGGACGGAGACATAGAACTTTACAAAGTAAATACGGATCTAAATGTGGCAAACCCGCTGACTAAACCTCTTCCACGGGAAAAACATGATCAACACCAAGACTCCATGGGTGTCAGATTTATAACTATGTAAACTAGATTATTGACTCTAGTGCAAGTGGGACACTTTTGGAAATATGCCATAGAGGCAATAATAAATTGGTTATTATCATATTTCCTTGTTTATGTTAAAGGTTTATTATTCATGCTAGAATTATATTGACCGGAAACTTAAATACGTGCCTGAATTCATAAACAAATACTATGTCCCTAGTCAGCCTCTACTAGACTAGCTCATTGATCAAAGATGGTTAAGGTTTCCTGTCACGCCCAAGATGCGACCCTATCCTAAAGGAACTTGAAGGTCCCACCAAGGATAGAAGCGCATCTTGAAGACGCTTTTGCAAGATGGATATCATTACATCAACATTACATAATAGATAGGGATACATACATAAGGCATACAATGCCACACGAATACAACATCATCTTACATAAGAGCACCATCCGACTACGGATGAAACACAAACAGAAACTCAAACGACATCCACCCTACTAGCCCAGGTTGCCGACCTGGAACCTATCCCCTGATCGAAGAAGAAGCAGAAGAAGAACTCCAAAATAAGCAAACATCGCTCTCACGTCATGATCATCGCATAACCTGTACCTGCAACTATTGTTGTAGTAATCTGTGAGCCACGACGACTCAGCAATCCCATTACCATGGGTATCAAGACTATCGAAGCTTAATGGGAAAGGAAGGGGTAAAGTGGTGAGGTTGCAGCAGGGACTAAGCATATATGGTGGCTAACATACGCAAATAAGAGTGAGAAGAGAGCAAAGAAACGGTCATGAAGCTAGCAATGATCAAGAAGTGATCCTGAACTCCTACTTACGTCAAACATAACCCAAAACCATGTTCACTTCCCGGACTCCGCCGAGAAGAGACCATCACGGCTACACACGCGGTTGATGCATTTTAAATCAGATCTGGTGTCAAGTTATCTACAACCGGACATTAACAAATTCCCATTTGCCACATAACCGCGGGCACGCCTTTCGAAAGTTTATACCCTGCAGGGGTGTCCCAACTTAGCCCATGATAAGCTCTCGCGATCAATGAAGGATATACCTTCTCCCAGGAAGACCCGATCAGTCTCGGAATCCCGGTTTACAAGACATTTCGACAATGATAAAACAAGACCAGCAAAGCCGCCCGATGCGCCGACAATCCCGATAGGAGCTGCACATATCTTGTTCTTAGGGCAACACCGGATAGGTCAGCCTACGAGTAAAACCAGCCCTCGAGTTGCCCCGAGGTGGCCCCGCAGTCTGCCCGGTTCGGACCAACACTTAGACAAGCATTGGCCCCGGGGGGGCTAAAATAAAGATGACCCTTGGGTTAATTACTCCCAAGGGAAATGTAGGTGGTGGTGAGGCAAATGGTAAAACCAAGGTTGGGCCTTGCTGGAGGAGTTTTATTCAAAGCGAACTGTCGAGGGGGTCCCATAAATCACCCAACCGCGTTAGGGACGCAAAATCCGGGAACATAATACCGATATAACGGAAACTAGGGCGGCAAGAGTGGAACAAAGCACCAGGCATAAGGCTGAGTCTTCCACCCTTTACCAAGTATATAGATGCATTAATAATATAAGAGATATTGTGATATCCCAATCATAATCCTGTCCACCATGAAGCAATCTTCAACTTCACCTACAACTAGCAACGCTATAAGAGGGCTGAGCAAAGCGGTAACATAGCCAAGCAATGGTTTGCTAGGAAGGGTGAAAAAGGTTAGAGGCTGACATGGCAAATTGGGAGGCTTGAAGAGCACATGATAGGTAGTGCAGCATAGCGATAGAACGAAGCAACTAGCATAGCAATGATAGTAGTGAGATCCAAGGTGACGGTCATCTTGCCTGAAATCCTGCAAGGAAGAAGAATGATTCCATGAAGAAGATGAAGCCACGAAGATGAACCAAGCGTAGACGTACGGATCCTCACGATCACAATGAAACAGGAACTAACGAGAAGAAGCACAACCAGAAAGAAGCAAACAACATAGTAAACACACAAGCATAACCATGACATGATGCACAATCAAGTAAGATGCATGTCCGGTTTAATGAGTCACGGCATGGCAAAGTGTAACAAACAATACTACAATTTAAGTGGAGCTCAATATGCAACGAGTTGCATATTGACAAAACACCACAACAATTATTTAGTTCATCTCGTTTAAGCTACTCAACAATATTAAATGTTGTTAAACATGGCAAGGGGTGAAGCATAATTAAACTAACTATTTAGGCAAGTTTAAATGAGGCCGGAAACAACAACCAACAATTCCGGAAAATCCCCATATGCAAATTATGAATTTGGTACTGTTCTGCCCTAAACCATATTTTAGCGTTGTTAAACATGCAAGATGAGTGCACCATGTTAAACTAGGAATTTTTTCACCCCATTTACATATAAAGTTTATTAAATTTGGAGCTACGGTTATTTAGTTATGAATTAAAGCATTTTAACATGGCATTTATGCAAATAAACACAAACAGCATTTTAAACATTCTAAACATGGATGAAAGTGGCATATTATGAAAGTGCATGAAAAACTGAGCAAGTTACATATATGACATGTTTAAATCCGATGCACGGTTATTTAGTTGTGAGTAATTTAAAATCATGGCATTTACTAAAATTATTAATGCACTGGTTTAAATCGCAAAATCGTCCAGGGAAAAAAACATGAGGTGGGCCAAATCTGGCTGGCCCGACAGGAGCACTGGCTGCGGCTTAGAGATGGGCTGCAGCTCACCTAGCTGGGTTGGCCCAGATCGGTGGAGAGGCCAAGGCAGGCCGTCTTACAGGAGCTGGGCCACGGCGCGGGACTTGCGAAATCGCGGTCAACGCGAGGCGAGGCGAGCGATCTGCTGCTCGTTACTGAAGAACAGGGGCGGCAGCAGCAAGTTCATGGCGACGGACGGCGGGAACGGCTACCGGTGACGTGGGGCTAGGGAGCAACGCTGGATAGGAGGCAGGGGCTCGAAGAAGGTCGGCTTGGCGTCCATGGCAGCAGGGAACTCGGGAACGACGGCGGATTTGGCGTGGTTGCTGGGTCAGTGGAGGAGCAGGACGAAGCGCTGGTCGTCGTTGAAGAGGAAGCAGAGGCCGCGACAGGGGATGGCGGGGCAGGGGACGACGGCGCTGGGGCTTGGCGCGGGAACAACAAGGGCGGAGGAGATCCCGATCTGGGGCACGAGCACGGCGGAGCTCCTGCTACAAGGCGCCATGGCTGCTGCCTGGGTTCCTGGACAGGGAGAGAGAGAGAGAGGAAGAATGAGAGAGGAGGGGGAGAACGGGAAGGAGGAGGAAAGGCAGGGAGGAGGCCGATCCTGGGGTTGCCGGCGGCGACGCCGGACGCGTGAAGACGAGGCCTGGTTAGGTCGAGGACGCTAGCGGCGGCGTGCTCCGGTGAGGAGGGATCGAGGAGCTCGGGCTCCTACCTCCTGGACGAGGGAAGGCTCGGGCGCGGGGTCTCCTGCTCGGCTGCTGCGGGCACGAGAACGAGGCAGGCAAGGGGCGCTGAGCTGATCCACTCATCTGGATCGAACATGGAGGAGGAGGCGCTCGATGGATTGGCTAGGTGAGGGGATCGAGGGAGATTGAGTGAGGGGATCCCGATATGGAAGATGAGACACGGGGTGGCAGCGGTAGAGAAAGGATGGATGGGACATCTCCCCAAAATTTAGGGTTTGGTATGATTTGGTTAGGGCTGCCCACTATATATAGTATGTGGCTAATATGAGAGGGGATTTGAGCCCCTTGATTTTGATCGGACGGCTTCGGGTGGTCTAAACAAAGAACGGATGATGTTTAGGATAACTCGGGATTGTTCCGGACCCACTGGTCATGACCGCCCGGGTCGGGTCCGGGAGAAGTTTTCGGACTAGGTTGTGGAGGTGGTCGTTGGCTGTGCAGATAGGGTGGGCATTTAGACGAGAGGGGAAAACAAAGACAATGGGGTCTGACGAAAGGCCACGGGGAGAAGGGGGGTTTTGTTGGTCTCGGAGAAAGAGAGAAGAGAGGGGTCCAATTGGTCTGAGAGAAGGACAAGCAGTCTGACAAGAGGGAAACGAAGACAAGAGAGAAGCGGTAACTATGAACGGCTACGAGGTTAACGAAAAACATGCGGATGCAATGCGCATGATGCTATGATATGAAATGCAAGACATGAACAAAAAGCAAAACAAAAGACAAAAACCCAACCACAAAGGAAAAATCATATTGCATCTCCAGAAAAGGCAAGAGTTGGAGTTACGAATGTGGAAATTGTATCCGGGGCGTTACATTTCCTAACCAAAGACATGAGTTGTCATTTGATAACGGATCACATCAATAGGAGAATGATGTGATGGCCAAGACCCAATCGTAAAGCATTCAATCGTATAGATTGAGTTTATTGCTATAGCTTTCTTCATGTCAAGTATCTATTCCTAAGACCATGAGATCATGCAACTCTGGGATACCGTAGGAGTACCTTGTGTGCTATCAAATGTCACTTCGTAACTGGGTGATCATAAAGATGCTCTACGGGTATCTCCGAAAGTGTCTGTTGGTTTGGCATGGATCTAGACTAGGATTTGTCACACCGTGTGACGGAGAGATATCTCTGGGTCCTCTTGCTAATACAACATCATAAAGAGATTGTAAGCAATGTGGCTAATTATTTAGTCACAAGATCTTGTATTAAGGAACAAGTAAAGAGACTTGTCGGTAATCAGGTTGAACTAGGTATGGTGATACCGACGATCAAATCTCAGGCAAGTAACATATCGCCGAACAAAGGGAATTGCATACGGGATTAACCAAATCCTTAACATTGTGGTTCAACCAATAAAATTTCTTCATGGAATATGTAGGAACAAATATGAGCATCTAGGTTCCGCTAATGGTTATTGATCGGAGTGGGGTCTCGGTCATGTCTACATGATTATCGAACCCGTATGGTCTGCACGCTTAACAGTCGGACCCTAGAGTAATATTGGGATATGCATGTTGGTGATCGTATGTTCTTCGGGGTCCCAGATGAGATCCGGACGTCATGACGTGCTTCGGAATGGTCCAGATGTAAAAATTTATACATGGAAAGTTGGTTTCAAGGTTCCGGAAAAAGTTTTAGTTTTTTCTGTATTGTACTAGGAAGCTTTCAGAAGGTTTCGGAAACTTCCAAAGGTTTCCAGAAGTCCACCAAGGGTTCCACCACACCCCAAGGGTCGGCATGGGCCGAGGGGAGGCGACCTGGCCTTATTGGTCCAGGCGCACAAGTCCCTCAAAGCCCATGTGGCCGGGAAAGGTGGAAAGTCCATCTGTGTATGGAAAAGAGGGAATTGGACTAGGAGTCGAACTCCTCCCCTTTGTGCGCCAGCCCTAGGGCTTGGAGGGATGGCCACCACGCCCCTCCACCTATATATAGAGGGGAAGGGGTGCCCCCAATAGTACACACAAGCCCTTTACCCCCTGTCTCTCCCGTTACTTCGTAACTCCTCCATCTTCATTGTTTCGGTAGCGCTCAACATAGCCCTGCCAGAATCAGTCCACCACCATCACTGTCATGCCGTCATGCTTCCAGCGATCCCATCTACTTCTCCTCCCTTGCTTGCTAGATCAAGGAGGAGGAAACATCATCGAGCCGTACATGTGCTGAACACGGAGGTACCGTCCGTTCGGTACTTCATCGGTTTGGATCGCGATTGGATCATGACAAGTATGACTACAACAACCACATGATATATGCTTCCGTTTAATGGTATACGAGGCTACGTATAAACACTCTCCCCTCTTGTTGGTATGCTTCTCCTAGATAGATCTTGGGTGTTTGTAGGAATATTTTTATTTTCATGTTTCATCCCCCAACAACAACTGCTTACAAAAATCCTATGGGTATGTCTCCATATAAAATGGTCTATAGAAAGGCATGTCATTTACCTCTTGATATAGAACATAAAACATATTGGGAAATTAAAGGACTTAGTTATGATTCCAAACTTGCTGGTGAGAAGAGGTTATTTGACATTAGCTCGTTAGATCAGTGGAGAACCCAAGCCTATGAAAATGCCAAGTTGTTTAAAGAAAAAGATAAAAGATGACATTATAAAAGAATCCAAAAACGGGGATTCAAAGTGAGTGTGTATGTTCTATTATATGACTCTCGTTTAATATTCTTTGCAGGAAAACTTCTCTCTAAATGGGAAGGAACATATATCATTGAACAAGCTTATCGTTCTGGAGCTATCAAGATCAACAACTCTGAAGGTACATATCCGAGAGTGGTAAATGAATAGAGAATTAAGCATTATATCTCAGGTACACCTATTAATGTTGAAAGTAACATTGTCCAAACTATGACATCGGATGAATACATAAGAGAAACCTTCCAGAACACTCCAAAACACTGAAAAGGAATAGGTATGTGATACGATAAATAATCCGACTCCAAAAATTCCATAAAAATATTGTCTGTCCGTCTTGGAATATTAGATTTATTTTACCAAAATAAGAAACAACCGAGGGGATCCACGAGGTGCACACAAGGCACCCGTGCATGCCACCAGATGTGTCCCTTGTGGCTTGTGGGCCCCTTGCTACTTCTTGAGCTTGCGTTGGTTTTTTCTTTGAAGAGGAAAGGGTGATGCAGCAAAGTAGAGATAAGTATTTCCCTTAGTTAGAGAACCAAGGAATCAATCCAGTAGGAGGCACAAGCAAGTCTCCACACTGGTGCGCGTCGGTGCTATACAAACGGTTTAAAACCACTTTCCGCGACGGCATTTGGAACCGTCACCTAGTGAGTATGGGCGATTAGGGGGTCCTTCTCACACGACCTAGAAACCATCGGGGATAGGGACCCTACAGTACTCCTTTTCATTTATGGTTGCATTGCCATCGCAGTCGGTATTCTGTGGTGCTACGTTTATGATGCACGGCCGATCACAAACGGTTCACTATTATAGAACGTGTATGATAAGCATACAATCACAGACATTCTCTTTTGACAAACCGTATGCGATAACTAATTAAGAAGATTAGCTAATCATCGTACGAGTGTCGGATAGGATTACGAAACGTCGGACCGTTGTAACATCGTCGTACATATACCTGGCCATGGGAAGCCCGGCCCGGCCGGCCCGGCCCGAAAAAGCCTGACCAGACCGGCCCGACGCTGCCTCCGGGCCGGGCTCGGGCCTAGATTTTGAGCCTGAAGGTCGGGACAGGACGGGCCCGGGCCCGTCGTTTTTGCATTTTCCTGAAGGTCGGGCCGGCCCGGCCTGGAGCCCGACGGGATTTTACAAGTTCAGGCCGGGCTTGGGCCCAGAAAATGGGCCCGATGGCCGGGTCGGGCCGGGCTCGGGCCTGGATTTTTTGCGTCGGGCTTGGCTAGGCTCGGCCCGAAGCCCGACCCTGCCCGAGGTATGGCCAGGTATAGTCGTACATGACAACTATCGCAGACGCTATTCTGTGGTGCAACATTTACGATGCATACTTCATCAGAAACAGTTCATGGTTGCGAATCGTGTACGATAAGGCAACTATCGCACACGCTATTCTATGGTGCAACGTTTACGATGCATACTTCATCAGAAACAGTTCATGGTTGCCATCGTGTACGATAAGGCAACTATCGCAAACAGTTAGTTTGCCAGCACCGTTTGTGACATTGTCTGACATCACACATGCTTTGCAAAAGGCAACTGTGTGCACGCTTGCACACGTTTCCTATCTGTGAACCATCTCAGATTATGGTGTATATCGCAAACATTTGTATTTTACCAACCGTGTGTGCCGTAACAACCTAGAGAGCATAATTTCACCATAATTTAATTGCTGCTATATCAAATTGAAATTGAAATTGAAACTGAAATTGAATGTATGCTATACCTTTATTCATATCCATCAGGTTCAGACAACCAATGAATTATTCGATTCATAGGTACACGCCAAGAATTACATAAGAACGAAATAAAGAATGATGAACCACAGTTGTATACTTGTACTATTAAAGAAGGTAAAGAAAGAGGCGAAATACATTCTAGCTGCTGAACAAGGTGAAGCAGAATGCCCATATTGTGCCCTCCTCCATGCAGAAGACATGCACGACTCTAGTATAACCCCTTGTGATGGCCGACTGCCCACCCTTCACGATCTTCATGAAAACATCTAGATAATCATCGTGTTCTGATAGAAATACTTTAACCTTTGCATGCCCACCAATCATGTAGTTTGAGAGGTAATCTTTATTAAACTGCTTTGGGAACCACTGCAAAGGAAAAAAGATTCAGACATAGACATCTAACACAACTCATTATGGGCAGTAAAAATAAGGCTGTAGAGTTCTTACTTACCATCCTGCAGTTCGCTGTTGTATTGGATAAAGTGTAAACAAATAGTTTAATTGCCATATTTTGACACATTTTACTAACAATATTTATCAGCCTCCTCACTTGATGCTGGTTCATCGATATCTCATTTGCCCATACGCAGAAAGGGTCGATGCGTGGATCTTTACCAATGACATATGTACCCAAAAGCACCAAGTTAATATTAGAAGACAAATAGCAATTGCACAATCATGTAGTACAACACTCTTATATAATATCTTATAACATCCAATATACTCACATATTAGATGAATTAACATCTTATATTATGGGCCGGAAGGAGTTTATTGCATTCTTACAAATTATCGTCTGATTAACTGCTGCTGTATCCATGGGTTAGAGTTAGTTTGAGCCAGTTCAGGCTCAAATAGCCCTAAAGCATATCTAAACATGAGGGCTAGTTTGAGCTAGTTGCATCTATAACCCACCCAAAAAAACTATCCAACCCAAGAGGTGCTAATTGGAGCTAGTTCTCCTAGTGCATTTATTGTCAATCTAAGTATCTAATCTTGTTATCCAAACACCACTTTGGATGGAGTTAGTTTAGGGTTAGTCATGAGCTAAAAACTAACTCTAACCTCTAAGCTAAGTTGAGTATCCAAACAGGGCTGTGTTCACTACAAAAAGAACTTCCGTGATGGTACGTGTTTGTCACAGTAGCTCGCGTTTTTTGTCATGCATGTACATCCATGACGATTTTATGACAGAATCAAGATAGTCATACCTGTGTTGTTGTAGAAGTGTTCCATGACATTACCAAAATTATCATCACAGAAGTGTCCACTTCCATGACGATAAATCGCGCATCACAGAAGTGCTTTCGTCAAGGGTGACCAACACGTGGCGTCCACCGTAACTGGACGCCGTTAAGCTATCGGGTCCGGTTTTGGATCCGATAACCCGTTAACAGCCAGGATCAATGGGGATTTTCCACATGTAAAATTCTCATTGGCTAGAGGAAACATGTGTTGCCTCACCGTTGGGACACAAGTCATCCACTCATTGGACAGGAGGCGCCTATGATACGTCGACACGTGGCACGACCCAACAGAGGCCCATTCCGGTGAAAAGGCCGGCATGTTTGACTTGGTCAAAAGGTAACAGGCCGGCCCACAGAAAGCCTATTAACGGCATGTTCGTATATAGCCCATTTACGGCCCGCTAACACCCGACCCATTATGGCCTATCAGAAATAAGCCGAGTACCTTCATCTGGGCTGTCCAATATAATTCCAGCCCGTTGTAACTTCCGGCCCATGTATGGCCCATGATGTCTTTCGGCCCATATGAGGCCATTTGTAACTCTCAGCCCATTAAAGTCCTGAGATGAAACTGGCCCATAATGAACAGTGTATCGCTTTATACCCATTAACGACCCATTATTCTGTCAGCCGTTTCCAGATTGTGTTAACTTTCGTCCTTCTAAGGGCCCATTTATCCTTGGGCTCATTTCTAGAATTCGATTAGTTACAGTCTGTTATTGGCCTGTTCCATTTGTGGGCCAAATTTAGCTCGTGGTTACATTCAGTCTGTTTATGGCCCGTTAACCAGTTGGGTTGTTTTCATAGTGTTATCAAATGCATCCTATTAACGGCCTCTTATGGTCCACGAATAGTATGGCCCCATGTTTTGCAAAATGATTATACGCCCCATAGAAGGCCCATGGATCCTACAGCCCGTAGAAGACTAATGGATCCTATGGCCCGTATAAGGCCCATGGATCATACGGCCCGTAGAAGGCCCATGGATCCTAAGGCCCTTAGAAGGCCCATGGATCCTAAGGCCCGTAAAGGCCCATGGATCCTACGTCCCGTAGAAGGACCATGGATCCTACGGCCTGCGGGAGGCCCATGGTTACAACAGGCCGTGTGTTGCCACAATTATTGTGGCCTAGTTACCAAAAATAGGTTATCGTGGCCACTAGAAAACCGCGGAAAAAGAACTGAAGTGACTACAAGCAAACAACTAAACAAGACAATAAGGAAACAAATAAGCAAGCAACTAATGCTATCCAATTACAGCTATTACAAATATTACATCCACTGGGCATCAAAGTTCGCCACCAGTGCAAATATAGGGAACAAAGCAGCATATTACATACACTGGCCGTCAAAATTGGCCACCAGTGCAAATAAACGAGGCAGCAAAACAAGTCCATAACTAAAACAACTTCAGAAGAGCTCAAGAAACATTATCTTGGATATCCACCATGCTGGCAATAAGCTTAGCAAGCTTATTAGCTTTGTCCTGTTTGGTGCTTAAATCCTCCAACGCTTGCTGTTGCACCAGAAAGCATGCATCTGAATACTCAAGGGACTTCCGTGATCCTTCCGCTTCTTGTCGCAGCATAGCTGATTGATGTCTTTCAGCTTGTAGTTGAGACTCAAGAAACCGAACTGATTCAAACTGTGAGTTTGAATATCTTGTGCAAGCGATAGTGGCCAGTAACTCAAACACTAAACCAAGACAAGACTTTGGGGTTGTCTCACTGTCTTCAAGATAGTCTTCCTTTGCTGTTTTATCAGCTTTGTTGGAGACCAACAAGGATGTCTCACTATCCTGAACCTTATCTGCATTACTTCCTTTACCATTGCTTAATAAGGAACTCTTCCCTAATATTCTGTCAGCATTCTAAAAGAAGAAACAAGCAGACACATAAAGGTTTAGCATGTACGAGTATATGAAACTCATTTTGGTGAACCAGTTCATTAGTAAGGTGGACATGATTAAACTACCAAGTCTTCTACTGCCAAGTACTAGTACATAATAAAAGCATCAAACAAACATATATCTATGTCCTATGGTCACTCCATTGTCTTGCCAAATAAAAATAGAGAGACGGTTCAAATCATATCAGTTCAAGACAAAGCAGAAGTGAAAGAATACAAAGCGTGGGAAACTACATGGCACCACAAGATTTCAGATGGGTACCATAGGTCTACATGTACAACAACACTATTGGCTCTGTTGTGATGCTAGTAATGTGCATGATATGAGAAGTCAACTGTATACACAATTGAAATTGAAATAAACAGAGCTATTGATAAGATCAAACCTGTTAAAGAAACATGTGTGAACATACCTGTTGTGCCATTGGAGTTTCGATTGGATCCTTCAATTTAAAAACAAGTTTGTATGAGTAAATACAGTGATACAAGAGCAAAGCAGTATGCACGATAGCCATGGAATCTTAAATTAGAATAGTTGTTCTTCAGGTTTAGGCACTTGTTCTACATGAACAGAGTATAGTAAGACGCAAGAATATAGTACTTAAAATAGAAAATGAGCTCATAGACCTTACCACATTCTTGGTTCGGGACCAGTACAGAACAAGGCATTCCCAGTCATCGTCCAGTAAATGTGTCTCGGGAGAATGCAAGGGAATTTGATGAGTTTCTTTGCCGGTGAAGTATGTTTTCTTCAGGTAATTTCGATACTGCCACCAAGCATTCTTGAAGATAGCAGAGGTATTAGCACAAGTTACCTCATCCCGAGTTTCCAAATCGGTCCTTCTCTATAGAGAAAAAGGGGGAAATTTGATGCATTATAACCATCATGGAGGTAGGATGTATGGGACAAAGCAAAGTAATTGCCATGAATAACATTACGTACACATAACTCCTGGACAAACACCTGCAACTGGCATTTTCCTTCATCTTCAGTATAATATGTCGAAGATGGGAAGATACGCACATATGATTTAACAACATCAAATGCGATAGATGCTAAACTACGACTGGTTGGTTGTGCTTCCTCCACAGGAATAGGCGTACTAACTGGTGGAGTTGGGGTTCGCCGTGGTAGTGTTGTCCCTTTGGGCACTGAGCTGCCTTACTAACTGCTCTTGTTTCGAGCTCTTTTGGTGGAGATGGTGCTGTGTCAACAGGAACTGGGTTACTATCTGTTGGGGTTGGGGTTAGATTGGGTGAAGCTGGTTCTCTGTCCATCACAGTAGGGGTACAATCTGCGGGAGTCTGGGTTATGTGTGGTAGGGCTAGTTCTCGTGCATGTACAACTGGGGTGCTATCGCCACCAAGAGGTAGCATTGTTTTATTTGAAGACCATGTTTTTACTCTGCTAGATACTCGCATCAGCCACTCCAATTCAAATGGCTGATAAATAGGAAACATAGTTGAATGTACAAGCATTGTATGAGAGACAGATGCAATAGATTGTGTGGAAAAAAGAGGGCATGCAATAGTTGACATGTATATTGTTTAACTAAAATGGATATCATGACATAATTTCACATATATGATGTATATCTAAATTGGATAGCACAGCATAACATAATTCAAAGATATGATGAATAACTAAACAGGACTGCATGACATAATTCACCTACATGTTATCTAAGTAATCAAGATCACATGATTTAATTCACATATGTGATTTATATGCTAAACAAAGGGCATTTGATATGATGTCTGAACAAATAACATGGTGTTGAATATTGTGTATATGATGTCTAAACAATGCAATGGAAGACACCATATACATGATATGAGCAGTATAACCGTGCCAAGTTAGAGCATACACCTTGGTGGGGGAATAGGACTAGTCATCTGTGTCTGAATTCATCTTCGAGGAGCTATCGGAACCCAATAAGAGATCTTCTTTGACAGGTAGCACTGTCTGCTCTGAAGGCCTTGTTTTCACTCCAGATTTTTCCATCTCCCACCCAAATGGCTGATTCACAGGAAGAGTAGTTTAATGTACAAACATTGTCGACAAATGGAAATGTAATGAAGAAAAGGATGGGCAAGATATCATTCAAATATATGATGCCTGGTTAAACATGATGGCATTGCACATTCCACATATATTATGGCTGGCTAAAAGACATGAGACTGCATAATTCCCATATATGTTATAGAAACTAAACATGTGGCATTACAGAACATGTCTAAGCTAAGCAGATGACATATATGATGTCAAAAGTAGGCACTACAAGGCAACATATGCATGATATGACTAACATCATCATGCCAAGGTAGAGCAAACACCTTGGGGGGGTAAATAGGAGTTGTCAGCTGCGTCTGAATCCGCCTCAGAACAGATATCTTCCTCTGGATTACAATCTGGAGAGGGGGGAGGGTTTGCCTTGGACCCACCATGGAGCGATGTCTGTATGACATTGTATTGCTGCACAAAACTATTCTCTTTTTCTCTACATGTTCAGCATAGTTGTGTACAATATCTGACATGCATACGAAAAAATACGGTGAGATTATGTAAGGAGAGCATGCAGAAATTTAGAGTGATGGTCACAACCAGTGGATGGATGCAAAAATAATGATAACAGGCTGATGATTGCTTTAATTTAATAAATAGACAGATGATGATTGCTTTACTATTTTTTCCCACCCAAGATGAACAACATAGGCATACCCTAGGTGAACCAGATATTAGACAGAGATACTATTCATTGCTACCTCGATATGTGCCCCACAACTAATTTAGAACTCTAGTTTGAACATTAATTTGGACCTGACTTGGAGTCTAAGAGGTGAACATGATGATAAAGTAGCAGGTAATTTTAAGCAATGCATAACATAAGCAGAAACAAAAGAGTGCGACCTCTCTTGTGCACCTGTGTACTCCTCAGGTTCATCTGCTGAGTCAATGATGGTGATGCCATTGCGGTGGGTGCCGGCGGCAGGAAAGGAGATCTGAGGCAACGAAAGACGGTCAGGAGTCGTGATGTCTGGTTTGGTGGATGCTTCTGTCGATGGAGCAGCTCAGTTGTGGTGGACGATGTCGCGATAGGAGCAGGACAAACCACACAAAGTTCCCTTCGACACCTACCTGTAACTGAAGTAATTCTGTAAGGGCTCATTTGGTTTGCATGATTCTAAAAACGCAGGGATAGGAAAAACACCGGAATAGGATAGGAATGCACATGGTAAACAGAGCATTTGTAAACATAGGATTTCTGTCAACTTGGGTGTTTGGTTCATAGGAATTGGAAGAGCACAGGAATGCAAAGAAACATGGCCAAAATAAAGTGAAACCATATGAAAGCGTGTATAGCTAGAATGTTATTCTGCCACTAATGCACTTGGTCTTGTTTTCATGCATAGGATTTTGAAAAGTAGGTCCAGGTGGATGGTTTGCTCCATTCCTTTCAACAAAATGCATGAATAATTGAATAGTAGAGTGCCATAGCAAAATTCCTTATTGCTTTGTTTTTCCGTTGAACCAAAATAGCCCTAATGGATCGACATGAATGTAGAGCAATAAGTGATGCAACAAGTGTACAACCTCTTTGCTATAGCCGTGTCAACCTCGGCTTGGGTTGGTCGCTGAAGAAGTTGAGGCAGAGGTGGCTGTCGGAGGTGTGGAGGAAGATCTGAGGAATCTGTAGACGGCGTCCAGGGCACTTCTCTGTTGTGACGGATCGTTCTATCGTTGGAGTAGCTCCGGTGAGCCGTAAGACATCAAGGCTGAAGCAACACAAGAAAGACATTGTTAATCTCAAGTGGGATTCTAATAACATCTCCAATAGATGATATAAAATAGATGTAAAATTTACATCACCAAAACCACCTAACTACAACAAATGAGGTAAAAACTGTTGACTCTGAACTTAACTGTCGAAACTGAAATTTACTATGGAATCTGAATGTTACTATCGAAACTGAACGCAACGGTAGCAGAGAGGCACTTGACATGTAGTTTAGGGAGGGCCTGCAGTTCATATTCAACCCACACCCCCCTGAGCTGTCAGCCACCACCGGCCGAACCGCCGGCCCTAGTGCCGCCTCACCGCCCCGAAACAACTCCCCACCGCCGGTCCACAGCAGCCCCGGTCAGCCCTCTAGGCCCCCGCCCCCGCCCCCACCCTGAACCCTAAGATAGATAGTGGGGTACCTCTCCAGCGAGCCCCCTCCCCGTTGCGGGTGGTTCTTCCTTACCTCCGGTGAGCCCCCCACCCCCTGAAAATTGACTGACCCAAAAGTCGATTCAGTCGACTGAAGTGTAGATAAATCAAAGCAGAATAGTAGCACGCAAGGGTGAGAGCAGCAGCAGCAGCACGAGCGAGTGAGTGAGAGCCGGAGCAGCAGCTGCTGCGTGAGCAAGCGAGCAAGCGAGAGCCGGAGCAGCAGCAGATCCGGCTGGTATGGACGCCGCCGCCGAAGGGGCCTCGCATTTGGGGAGAGCCGCCGTGGAGATGACGCCCGGGGTGCCGGCTTCAAGGTAACCGCTCCATGGGGGTTCGGTATGGAGCACCGTCGGTGCCGGGAGGTCGAGTTAAGGAGAAGGGCGATGCGATGAGTGTACAACCTCTTTGCTGGCGCCAAGTAGGCCTCAGCTTCGTCCGAGGAGTCAGTGAGGATGATGCGGTTACGGTGGAGCAGATTAAGGTGGCGCTGTGGGGATGGAGCAGCCGCGATAGACGAGGCGATCGTCGGAGCAGCTCCTTGGAGGTGGAGGACGGCGCGGCTGAACCGGCGGGATGACAAGATGGACGATGGATCCTCATCCGAGGAGGTGGACAAGGGACGTCGAGCTGTTGCGGTGGACGACGTCGTCGGGGAAGAGGCTCCTGCTGGGCAGCGGTGAGGAGGCGGATGGAGGAGGGTGGGGTTTCCCGGCTGGAGCGGAGAGGTTATGGCGGCCTGGGATTTTGAATGGCAAAAAGGAGGCGCTGGGACGGGGTAAACCATGACTTAGTGACGCGCTTGTCTAAAATGTAGGGTGTGTTACAAAAGTACCCCCACCGATTTGAACTAGCGGCCCTTTCGGCTCAGGGTTAGAAGGGGGATTTCGCGTTTTGGGATTTCGCAGCTGGAGGGAGTTTTCGCGCGTGTTGTAATTTCGGGATAGCAAGGTGCGGGTTGTGGAGGCGCCAGTTTTGGGAGCACGATATCTGAACTTTCAGGATATAACAAGGCACGGGTTGAATTTTAGGGAAAAGCCTAACGTGTAATATTGTACTTGTACGTACCAAATCAATTCACACTTCCCTCAACCAAAAAAACGAAAAAACAAAACTATTCACACCACACAAAGAGAGTCTTGCCCTGTTTTACTGTACAAATGCTATTCAAAGCTACTCCCTCCTTCCATCTATATAGGGCCTAATGTGTTTTTCAATGCTAACTTTGACCAAATATTAGAGCAATAATATATGACATGCAACTTACAAAAAGTACACCGTTAAATTCGTGTGTGAAAGGAGCTTTCAATGATATAATTTCCACATTGTGCATGTCATGTACTATTAATCTTGTCAATAGTCAAAGGCGGTCTTAAAAACGCATTACGCTCTATATAGATGGAAGGAGGGAGAGTATGAATCCATGTTATGTCTAATTAAATTTTTTTCGCTGGCTGTATAATGCATGTAACCTACTCATACCAACATTTTAGTGTATTCCAAATGTCTATACTACCACTGCAATTAGAACTGAATTTGAATTCATTTCTCTATTTCAATAATAATCTACAATCATGATTGTTGCCAACTTCAACCACCATTCGTGTATTACCTTAATAACGCACCACATGATTACTATAGAGATAGACATGAACTATGTGTACTATATGAACTCGAATTCTATTTTTTGAATACACTTGAGGTTGATTCCAAATAATAGTACATTTGATGTACTAACTATATATTCATAATCTAAACCATGTTCCATACGCGATGTTTATCACACAAAGTATAGTGCCCCGCCCATTACATTATGACAAGTATTTAGCCCTGAGCTGCAAAAGCAACACATTAGCCCAAATTATAATCAATGTTCTATATATTATATGTAGTACTAGCAAGATGCCCATGCGTTCCACGGAACATCAACATGATCAATGGGAGGCCTTATTTGCAAATATGGAGGGGTGTGGGTATCTTTTTCAAAATTGCCATAGTTTCCTTCCTATCCGTCCGATAAGACGGCCTATATTGCAGGATGGCAGGCACACCATCATCAACAACTCTGTTTTTTATAAGAGTAGAGATAAAATATATTATATGTAGTATAACATGTTCATAACCACACCATGTGTATCACCGTTATATATATTCACACATGCGTCGGTTTAAAACACTATGATAAATTCTTCAAATATCCGAATTCGCTTTTTATAATGAATTGTGATCTCTATTCGTCTTTTACACCCACACAATGCTCTTATGTTTGTAGCTAGCGCTAACTTTCTCTCGTGCATGCACATGCCCACATCCCTCTCACCCTCCCTTAACATTCTCTAGCTCCATCATGCAAATTCGTCTTTTCACTTTAGGTCGTTCACCCATGGTGTGTGTAGGCCCCCCAGCTCCTTCTTTACGGCACACATCGATCGATATGCCTCTCTAGCCAGGTGTGCCTAGCACAAACACAAGCTTCCCCTCTTCTCTTATCACCGTCCATGCCTCACTCCCACCACTCTTTACATTGATCTCGTACTCGCACACTCCTTCCCACTCGATATAGTATTCCTCTCGCACCACCTCCTAGATGCATCCCTCTCTCTCTATCCTTCTCCCCATGCCTTATTTGCTTCTAGCACATACATGCATGTATACCGATCAATCTCCCAACATATACCTAGGTCGACTTTAACTATTTCCCCCCACCCATCGATCGACGTACCTTGATGACCCACAAGCATAGGGGATCTATCATAGTCCTTTCAATAAGTAAGAGTGTCGAACCCAACGAGGAGCAGAAGGAAATGACATGCAGTTTTCAGTAAGGTTTTCTCTGCAGGCACTGAAATTGTTGCTAACAGACAATTTTGTGATAAGATAAATTGTAACTAGTGTCGGTGTCAAAACCGGGGGATCTCGGGTAGGGGGTCCCAATCTATGCGTCTAAGGCTAATGGTAACAGGAGGCAAGGGACACGATGTTTTACCCAGGTTTGGGCCCTCTCGATGGAGGTAAATCCCTACTTCCTGCTTGATTATCTTGATGATATGAGTATTACAAGAGTTGATCTACAACGAGATCGTAGAGGCTAAACCCTAGAAGCTAGCCTATGATGATTGTGATTGTCCCCTCTAAGGACTAAACCCTCTGGTTTATATAGACACCAGAGGGGGCTAGGGTTTACACGGAGTCGGTTACAAAGAAGGAAATCTAATATCCGGATCGCCAAGCTTGTCTTCCACGCAAAGGAGAGTCCCATCCAGACACGGGACGAAGTCTTGAGTCTTGTATCTTCACGGTCCAATAGTCCGACCAAAGTATATAGTACGACTATCCGGATACCCCCCCACCCCCAATCCAGGACTCCCTCAGTAGCCCCTGAACCAGGCTTCAATGATAATGAGCCCGGCGTGCAGTTTGTCTTCGGCATTGCAAGGCGGGTTCCATCTCCGAATACTCCAAAGTATCTGTTGCAATGAACAGTGTCCGGATTCACATCAATGTCGCACTCCTCGGCTTCTGTGCTTCAACAATGGCCATCTCCACGTGTCGAGCGAATACGAGGAGCCAGGGCATTTTTGCATTTGCCACCCTGGTCCTGCAACCGTCTATTTGAAGGGACGGGGATTCTCAGATCCAAGCTTCACCTTCTTCCCTTGAGAGAGCATCCACCAGAGCGCACCCAGAAAAAATCATTCCAGCAGGGCCGGTTGCCGCAGCTCCTCCTCTCGCTCCCTTAGCTCTAGGCCAGGTGATTGGGAAGATTCTGTTCCCCAAAGCCGTTTAATAGAGCTGCAGACCCAAGGGTTTCTTCCACCAGCGTTCATGGTCCCCGTCCAAGCCGGACTAGCCACCTATAATGGCGGGGAGCAAGCGGAGAGATCTCCCAATCCATCCCGGGGGAGCGGATATGCCTCATCCTGCATCTCCTAAGAGGCGTCGGGTTCCCAATCCACCCATTCCTTCGCGGGCTCCTGGAGTTCTACGGCCTCCAGTTGCACAACTTCACCCCTGCCTCTGTGCTGCATATAGCAGGATACATTGCCCTTTGTGAACTATTTCTGGGCTGCGAGGCTCACCTCGGGTTATGGAAGAAGTTGTTCTGCCTCGTCCCTCGCAACTAGGGGGAATCCATATGTCAAGTGGGCGGAGCCAAAGTATGGCGCGTCGCCGAGACCGGATACCTGTCCGGTACTCCCAAGAAGGCACCTGAAAACCGGCCTTCGGAGTGGTTTTATGTCGATGACGTTCCCCTTCCGGAGCCAGTCCGGACGGGTCTCCCTGAGTTCAATAACGCTCCACCAAAGGCACGCCGAAGTTGGCGCCCTCAGGGCCCCCAAGAGGAGGATACCAGAGAAGTACACTTCCTGATGAGCAGGACAAAGATACTAGCCATATCCGGGCTGACAATAGTCGAGGTTATAGAAATATGCATAATGCAGGGAGTGCAGCCGCTTCAATATCGGGGAAGCCCATGTGGCACTACAACGGGGAAGATGATGCCACCCGCTATGGTCGTAAAGGTCCGGACTCCGCCACTGCTCTGGCAAGGATATTGTCCGATTTGTATAAAGGAGAAGAAGAAGAATTCCTTCATATTAAACCATGGGATGGGTTTTCTATGTACAACCCCCCAAGTTGGGTAAGTCATCACTTTTTCCCCCGCTCCGTTCATTCTGGCATCCTTCGTCACGATTATTTACCTTGATATTTTTGAGCAAGAACTGAGGAGGGCCATAGAAGGATTCAACAGCCCCTCCCCTCAGCCAGAGGACCCCGGAAGGGCCTTTGATCTAGGACTCGAAGAAGATCCGGATATTACTGTGGAGCTCGTCAACGGGATATTTTATCAGTCCAGCTGTGATGGCGCTTCGGTGGCTATCGTCGCTGACTATCCCGGACTGCTACCTGCATCGCGTGTAAGCAAAGCCAAAACCCTATCCTCTGAAAAGCACTCCTTTATGATACCATGCCTTATGTCTAAAATATAGTATTTTTGTAGAGACGACCATCGGAACGCGGCGCCGAGCCCCTGGGGGCTCGTCGGCAAAGGGCGTCTGGATCGGGCAGGCTCAAGAGGAAGGCGGTTAGGACGCCATTACAGAGGTATGGTAAAAACCTGCTATGTGATTATTGTGTTTGAAATGTAACAGCGCCCTTTGTGTCCTGGCAGAAAGAGGAGTTGCCGGACTATATCCGGAGATCTTGCCAATCAAGCCTCCACCAGCCGGATTCCAGAACCGGCTTCGAGAGAGGATGCCAATGCGGGGCCGATGCCGAATTGTCCTCCGACAGAGGATGCGGATATGCTCTCCGCCACGTATTCCGAAGTAGAGAGTGCCATGAATCACCGGCGCCAAAGGGCCGTACTTTGCAATAACATCTTTTCCGAAGAGGCATTTAATGCTTTCAATTCGGGAGACGCATACATCTGAGCTGCTCAAGGCGGGCTTGCCCGGGACCAGTATGCCAAAGATATACGGGTAAGAAAATTTTATAAGCATGTATAGCAATAGCCCCTGAGACTTGAAACGGTTGGAACAACTGTTTTAAGGATCAATTTATGCACATGTCCTTGTAGATAAGAATGCCCAATTGTCTCAAGAACTGGAGGAGTGCAAGACCCAGCTGAGGGCCGCGGTTGCCAAACTAGAGGAATCCCAGAAGGCCTCATCTGGGAACATTTGTCTCAATAGAGAAATTTTATGGAAATGTACCAGTTAGTAATTGGCTTTTTTGATAAGTCTAACAGAAAATTTTGCAGACAATCCCGGGGAGAATCTGGAGATCATAAGGGAGAGCGAGTCACATCTCCAAATGCAGCTAAAGGTTGGCGAGCGTGTTCTTACGCAAGTTAGGCGGGAGAAGAACAATCTTCAAGATGCCAATGTTCGGCTGGGTATCGAATTAGGAGATGTTCACGCTCAGCTGGTGGACTCCATGAAGAAGAACAGAAGGCTTCGTCACGACATTTATGGTAAGTGCCTAGACGAACTGTAGTACAACTCGGCGAGGAAGCATATTGAAAGAGTTTAAATCTGCAGGTATGTTGACAGGCCGCCCCGAACAGGAGATGCCCGTGTCCGCAGGTGATTTACTACAAGACCTCGCGCAGCTGCACGAGCGAGCTCGGTAGGTGATGCAGGGTATTGCCCAGGCCTTGTGGCCATACACCTCCCTGCCAAAAGGCATGGGGGAGCTCGTGGATATGCTCCAAGGAGCACGGCGGCGCTTCCGATTGTGGAAGATGTAAGCCTGTCGACAAGGTGCGAGAGAAGCCTGGGCCATGGTGAAGACGCGCTACACCAAGCTTGACCCGAACCGTATGGCCGAAGTCGGACCGGCGGGGCCAGATGGGCAAGAAATTCCCGTGAGTCTGGTGTATGACCAGGTAGCGTTAGCTGCAAAGTATTCCCAATAGGATTGCGAGCTAGATAGCCTGTTGGACGGTATAGAGGAAGAATATAGTCAGTCCAAGTGACTATGTAATTCAATGGACATATGTAGTCCCTAGCCGGATTAAAAATCATTTGTCATGGCGGACCTTTTCGCTTCAGCCCCCAGATCCGACAGTCTGGGGTGTTTCCGAATACCCGCTCAGTTATACAGAACCGGGGTATGCGTGGAAACCAGGCGTAGGGGTCATAAGTGCTTGAACAGACAAGTACCCAACTAGTTATGTTATATTACATGGATAGTAAGAAACATCTTCCACGGAGAATAGTTCCATTAGGGGTTCCTTTCCCCAGGTACGCATGCATCGATGTACATGTCCGGACTGCGAACAGAGACATAGGATACAAAACTTCTGGGGATTCACGTTATAATAAACGAAAAAAACATCTTTTGTTCACCGAGCGAATATTCCTTAAGAACACTAGCTTTCGGCTTCACCCAGTCTGAGGTACACATCCAGCTGAACCGGCAGTAACAATCGCAGAGGTGCTACCCTTCTTCCCTAGCCGAATTAACGGGAACGTAGGGCATAAACACAAGAGCCAGGCAACCTAGCATGGCCACATCTTAAGTCATATCAATGCATATAATGGTGAAGAAAAGGCACATATGGAAAAAGAACGCATATGTGATAGGCAAGAAGCCATGAAAGTAATTATATTTAGCTTCCGTATAGGAAGCCCTGCTACATCTTGAGCTTGCGTTGGTTTTCCTCGAAGAGGAGAGGGTGATGCAGCAAGTGTAGCGTAAGTATTTCCCTCAGTTTTGAGAACCAAGGTATCAATCCAGTAGGAGGCTCCTCAAAAGTACCATGCACCTACACAAACAACCTGAGAACTCGCAACCAATGCAATAAAGGGGTTGTCAATCCCTTCACGGCCACTTGCGAAAGTGAGATCTAATAAAGATAGTATGATAAGATAAATATATTTTTGGTATTTTGTAATATAGATGCAAAATGTAAAGATGCAAATAAAGGTAGATTGAAAGCAAATATGATAAGAGATAGACCCGGGGGGCATAGGTTTCACTAGAGGCTTCTCTCAAGATAGCATAAGTATTACGGTGGGTGAACAAATTATTGTCGAGCAATTGATAGAAAAGCGCATAGTTATGAGATTATCTAGGCATGATCATGTATATAGGCATCACGTCCATAACAAGTAGACCGACTCCTGCCTGCATCTACTACTATTACTCCACACATCGACTGACTCCTGCCTGCATCTAGAGTATTAAGTTCATAAGAACAGGGTAACGCATTAAGCGATGACATGATGTAGAGGGATAAACTCATGCAATATGATATAAACCCCATCTTGTTATCCTCGATGGAAACAATACAATACGTGCCTTGCAACCCTTCTATCACTGGGTAAGGACACCGCAAGATTGAACCCAAAGCAAAGCACTTCTCCCATGGCAAGAAAGATTAATCTAGTAGGCCAAACCAAACTGATAATTCGAAGAGACTTGCAAAGATAACTCAATCATACATAAAAGAATTCAGAGAAGATTCAAATATTATTCTTAGATAAACTTGATCATAAACCCACAATTCATTGGATCTCGACAAACACACCACAAAAAGAGTTTACATCGAATAGATCTCTACAAGAGAGGGGGAGAACATTGTATTGAGATCCAAAAAGAGAGAAGAAGCCATCTAGCTAATAACTATGGACCCGTAGGTCTGTGGTAAACTACTCACAACTCATCGGAGGGGCAAGGATGTTGATGTAGAGGCCCTCCATGGTCGATTCCCCCTCCGGCAGAGTGCTGGCGAAGGCTCCAAGATGAGATCTCGCGGATACAGAAGGTTACGGTGGTGGAAATTGTGTTTCGTGGTGCTCCTCGATGTTTTCGGGGTATGCAGGTATCTATAGGAGGAAGAAGTACGTTGGTGGCCGCCCAAGGGGCCCACGAGACAGGGGGGCGCGCCCTACAGGGGAGGCAGCCCCTATCTCGTGGGGCCCTCGGAAGCTTCTTGATTGCACTCCAAGCTTTCCGGATCATGTTCGTTCCAAAAATCACGCTCCTGAAGGTTTCATTCCGTTTGGACTCCATTTGATATTCCTTTTCTTCAAAATACTGAAATAGGCAAAAAAACAACAATATGGGTTGGGCCTCCGGTTAGTAGGTTAGTCCCAAAAATGATATAAATGTGTAAAATAAAGCCCATAAACATCCAAAAGGGGTAATATAGTAGCATGGATCAATCAAAAATTATAGATACGTTGGAGACGTATGAAGCCCCCAGGTATGGTTTACACACATAATGTGGCCGGAGTGATCCAAGCACCGCACTCTATTGAGTACTTTGTGTGAAAAAAGGAAAAAGGGCGAGAAAGGAAAAAGGGGAGGAACATAATTAAAAGGGAGGGGTAAGGAGACGAACACTAAGTTCCGCGCTTGGCGTAGAATCTTCAGAGTCTGGCCGCGTTCCATGGGTTCGGCTCGAGTTTTTTATCACATGCATTACGCAGGCGGTACGCTCCTCTGGTGAGAACTTTATCAATAATGAAGGGACCCTCCCACTTAGGTTTGATCTTGTCCTTCTTCTTCTCTGGTAGGCATAGAACAAGTTCACCAATATTATAAGTTTTGGCCTGCACTTCTCTGCTCTGGTACCGTCGAGCCTGCTGCTGATAGAATGAGGAACAAGCTTTTGCGACATCGCGCTCCTCCTCCTGGGCATCTAAGTTGTCCTGCCAATCTAACTCGGCTTCCTTCTCTTCGTACATGCGCATGCGAGGTGAATCATGGATTATGTCACAGGGTAGTACTGCTTCTACCCCGTACACCATAAAAAATGGTGTGTATCCGGTGGTGCGATTCGGCGTGGTCCGCAGCCCCCAGAGTACGGAGTCAAGCTCCTTGACCCAGTGCGTGTCCGATTCTGTCCAGGACCTCACTAGTCTGGGTTTGATGCCGCTCATGATGAGACCGTTTACGCGTTCGACCTGGCTGTTTGTTTGAGGATGGTAGACGGAGGCGTAATCAAGCTTAATGCCCATGTTGTCGCACCAAGTTTGAGCCATTGTCAGTGATGATGTTGTGGTGTCACGCCCAAGATGCGACCCTATCCTAAAGGAACTCGAAGGTCCCACCAAGGATAGAAGTGCATCTTGAAGACGCTTTTGCAAGGTGGATATCATTACATCAACATTACATAATAGATGCGGATACATACCAGAGGCATAGAATGCCACACGAATACAACATCATCATACATAAGAGCAACATCCGACTACGGATGAAACACAAACAGAAGCTCAAACGACATCCACCCTGCTAGCCCAGGCTACCGACCTGGAACCTATCCCTTGATGAAAGAAGAAGCAGAAGAAGGACTCCAAAACAAGCAAACATCGCTCTCGCGTCATGATCATCGCATAAACATGTACCTGCAACTGTTGTTGTAGTAATCTGTGAGCCACGAGGACTCAGCAATCCCATTACCATGGGTATCAAGACAAGCAAAGCTTAATGGGAAAGGAAGGGGGTAAAGTGGTGAGGTTGCAGCAGCAACTAAGCATATATGGTGGCTAACATACGCAAATAAGAGCGAGAAGAGAGCAAACGGAACGGTCGAGAAGCTAGAAGTGATCAAGAAGTGATCCTGAACTCCTACTTACGTCAAACATAACCCAAAACCGTGTTCACTTCCAGGACTCCGCTGAAAAGAGACCATCACGGCTACACACGCGGTTGATGTGTTTTAATTCGAATCTGGTGTCAAGTTCTCTACAACTGGACATTAACAAATTCCCATCTGCCACATAACCGCGGGCACGGCTCTCGAAAGTTTATACCCTGCAGGGGTGTCCCAACTTAGCCCATCACAAGCTCTCACGGTCAACGAAGGATATTCCTTCTCCTAGGAAGACCCGATCAGTCTCGGAATCCCGGTTTACAAGACATTTCGACAACGGTAAAACAAGACCAGCAAAGCCGCCTGATGTGCCGACAATCCCGATAGGAGCTGCACATATCTCGTTCTCAGGGCAACACCGGATAAGTCAAGCTACGAGTAAAACCAGTCCTCAAATTTCCTTGAGGTGGCCCTGCAGGTTGGTCGGTTCGGACCAACACTCGAAGGAGCACTGGCCCGGGGGGGCTAAAATAAAGATGACCCTCGAGAGAGCGACTCCCAAGGGAAAAGTAGGTAGTGGTGAGGAAAATGGTAAAACCAAGGTTGGGCCTTGCTGGAGGAGTTTTTATTCAAAGCGAACTGTCAAGGGGGTCCCATAAATCACCCAACCGCGTAAGGAACGCAAACTCAAGGAACATAACACCGGTATGACGGAAACTAGGGCGGCAAGAGTGGAACAAAACACCAGGCATAAGGCCGAGTCTTCCAACCTTTACCAAGTATATAGATGCATTAATTAAATAAGAGATGTTGTGATATCCCAACATAATCCTGTCCATCATGGGGCAATCTTCAACTTCACCTGCAACTAACAACGCTATAAGAGGGGCTGAGCAAAGCGGTAACATAGCCAAACAACGGTTTGCTAGGAAGGGTGAAAAAGGTTAGAGGCTGACATGGCAAATTGGGACGCTTGAAGAACAAGTGGTAGGTAGCGCAGCAAAGCGATAGAACGAAGCAACTACCATAGCAATGATAGTAGTGAGATCCAAGGTGACAGTCATCTTGCCTAAAATCCCGCTAGGAAGAAGAACAAGTCCATGAAGAAGACGAACGGACGAAGCCGAACCAAGCGTAGACAAACGAATCCTCACGATCGCAACGAAACGGGAACTATCGAGAAGAAGCACACAACATGGTAAACACACCACACATATACATGACATGATGCACACTCAAGTATGATGCATGACAAAGGCTACATGAATCTACTCATGGCAAGAGATGATGCAAACAAGAGCAACACATCAAGGCAAGTTTAAATGAGGCCGGAAACAACATATAACAATTCCAGTAAGTCCTTATATGCAAATTTGGAAACTGGTCAAGAACTGAATAAAACTTATGTTCAAATTGTCAAACAGCAAGTTAAGATGCACTAAGATGATGTACATGAAATTCTAGTCAAGTTACATATAAAGTTCATTTAATTCGGAGCTACGGCCTAGAAGATATGAGCAAAACAAGTTAAACATGACATTGATGCAAAATGCATACAAACATCAAGCAAACACTCTCAAAACATGGATGCAACATGATAATATGAAACTTCATGCAAAATCAAGCAAGTTTCATATAGAGCACACTCAAAACGGAGCAACGGTTCAACACATATACTCTATACAAGTTTAAAGGACAAGCTGTCCAAAACAGCAACTAGGCATCTAGCAAGCATCAAAACAGTATGCTACAACATCTCAACATAATAACAAAAGGCGTGGGCATGAATTACATGTAAAGCATGACAAAACATGAACACTGAGCTATCTCCAGAAGTCAATAGAACTTGCTCAAAAGGACATGGCAAGATTGCAAATTATAACAGTTTATAGGCTTAGCAGAAATAACATCAGGTTCCAATGTTTAGAGCTATCAAACCACATGTTACAGGAATTTAACATGGAAAACAAAGGCATGGCATGCTATTACTGAAGACAAAGAACAAAACTCCCTTACTGAACTAATTCCAAAGATCAACAGAAAACATGGTAGCATCCATGCAAACATGGCAAGTGATATGACAGATTCAGGCATGGCAGGAACAACGATAAGTAGGCATGTTGGTGAGCTTGTACCACTCACCACAGAGTAATAAATGGCATGGAAAGGTGAGCAACAGTAAGAAAACATGTTCATGAAGCTAAGCATGGAAAGAACTAGTTCATAGGGTGCATGGATCACTAGCAAAGCTCATGGCAAAACTGTACTTAATGTTAACAGGCTGACAGCAACATTATTTAGCACTTTGAGAGCAAGATTACAACATGCTACAGCAGGCTATAAATTCAACCATGGGCATGTACGGATATATCATGTCATGAATAAAAAAACATCCTTAGTGAACATCTCCAGATTATGCATAGAATGACTTGTAGCAGCAGGTTTATATAGCATCATGATATAACAATTTCAGAATAGCAAAACAGCAACAGCAAGTACCCTACTTCAAGAGCTCGATGCACTCACTACAAGACTCACAAAAATACATGGATGGCACCACTATAAAGATGACATGATATATCTCAAAACTCATGTAGACATCAAGCTCATAAGGTGCACACACAAAATGCAATGAAAAAGACAAATCACCAAGTTCTGATAACATACATCAGTTAACATCATATAGCACCCTTGCAACGATGATTAGGGCATCAAGATGAACTCAAACAAGCATGGCACAATGGTATGAAATGAAGAGCATCTCATGGTGAACATTCTGATATATTATACACGAAAAACGGACATACGGTCACAGAGTTATGGCATGTTGAACATGGGTACGTATTGCAAAAATCTCAGGGACTTGGACGAAATAGACCTCGAGGGGGAAGAAGTCAACGGCGCCGGAACGGGTCACGGAGGTGGAGCAGATTGGGATCGGGCGAGGCAGAGGAGGTCCCACGCGGCGGCGGCTCGCCGGAGAGCGCCGCGGTTGCCGGATCTGGCCACCCTCGACCGGACCCGGGCGGCGGCGGGCCCTACAGGCGCGGGGACAAGGTGAGCCAGGCGGGGCGCCGACGGAGACGGGGAGACGCGGCAGTGCCGGAGACGGCGGCACTTAGCGCAGGGAGGCGCGCCGGCGGGGTCGGCGGCGTCGACTCGCGGCGGCGAAGGGAGCAGATGGGCTCGGGGGGCCCAATCCGGGCCTCGCCGGGCCGGCAGTGTGGGGCAGCGGCGGGGTTTCGTCCGGTCCGGGATGGACATGTCCGGCGGGCGAGAGGGGAAAAACTAGGGTTTGGACCCGGATTTGGACGGGGGAAGGCATATAAATAGCTAGAGGGAGCTACGAGAGTCCAAATGGGGAGCGGTTTTCGCCCACACGATTGTGATCGAACGACCGAGAGCATGGAGGGGGTTTGGATGGGTTATTGGGCCATTTTGGAAGGGTGTTGGGCTGCAACAAAAGAGGGCTTTTATGGTACCCCGGTTAACTGTTGGAGTATCAAATGGACTCCAAATGGCACGAAACTTGACAGGCGGTCTACCGGTGGTGTACGAAGGATGCTTGGCAAATCATGGTTCATTCTGAGAATGTTTAACACCCGCTCATAACAAGGGACAAAAGGGGGACGCCGGAGGACATAGGAGTGTCGGATTGCAAAACGGACAACGGGGTAAATGCTTGGATGCATGAGACGAACACGTATGCAAAATGAGATGCACATGATGACATGGAAAAATGCAACACACAAGAAAACGATGTGGCAACAACGGCGAATAACTGGAAGACACCTGGCGCATCGAATCTGGGGCGTTACATGTGGGGGACGCCGTAACGGTGTACAACCCCGGATATGAAGTCTATGACTGGTCCGGATTCGGCCGTTTTGACTGGTTTGGCTTCTATCCATTTGGTGAACTTGTCCACCATGACCAATAAGTATTTTTTCTTATGGTTTCCCACTTTAAGAGGTCCGACCATATCCAGCCCCCAGACCGCGAAGGGCCAAGTAATGGGTATTGTTTGGAGAGCGGTGAGGGGCATATGACTCTGATTGGCAAAGAGCTGGCAACCGACGCAGTGTTGAACAAGGTCCTGTGCGTCTGCTCGGGCTGTTGGCCAATAAAAGCATGTACAAAAGGCCTTGCTGACAAGTGCCCGAGCCGTAGTGTGGTGCCCGCGGAGTTCGGCATGGATTTCAGCCAAGAGCTGCCGCCCTTCCTCTTCGGAGATGCATCTTTGGAGCACTCCGGTCGCACATTTCTTATAGAGTTCTCCCTCATGGACTTTGTAGGCCTTGGAACGCCGCACAATACAACGTGCTTCATTCTGGTCCTCGGGGAGCTCCTGCCTATTTAGGTAGGCCAGCAAAGTCTCGGTCCACGAGGTGATTACAGCCATGATTTCGTGAGCCGAAGGTGTTATTTTGGTGGCGGAGCCTCTGATTACGTCAGATGGTTCGGAGTCTGGGACTGTGTTCGAATCCGGTCTAGCATTGCCGGACTCCCCTTCCCATACTACAGATGGCTTGAACAGCCTTTCCAGGAATATGTTAGGTGGGACAGGGTCGCGCTTAGCGCCGATGCGGGCGAGGATATCCGCCACTTGATTGTTTTCTCGAGCCACATGGTGGAATTCGAGCCCCTCGAACCGAGCTGACATTTTGAGGACGGCATTATGGTAGGCCGCCATTTTCGGATCCTTGGCATCAAAGTCTCCGTTTATTTGTGATATTGCGAGGTTTGAATCCCCACGCACTTCCAGGCGTTGAATGCCCATAGAGACTGCCATCCGAAGACCATGCAACAGAGCCTCATATTCGGCTATGTTGTTGGAGTCTGTGTATAATATTTGGAGTACATATTGGACCGTGTCTCCGGTAGGGGAAGTCAGGACTACACCGGCCCCCAATCCGGCCAGCATTTTAGAGCCATCGAAGTGTATGATCCAATTAGAGTACGCGCCGTACTCTTTAGGGAGTTCGGCTTCTGTCCATTCATCGATGAAGTCAGCCAATACTTGCGACTTAATGGCCCACCGTGGTTTGTATGTTATGTCGAACGGGAGGAGCTCGATGGCCCATTTAGCAATCCGTCCCATAGCATCGCGGTTGTTTATTATGTCGTTGAGTGGTACTATGGAGGCCACCATAATCGAAAACTCCTGGAAGTAGTGTCGTAGCTTCTGGGATGCCATGAAGACCGCGTATGCTATCTTTTGATCGTGTGGGTATCGGGATTTGCATGGGGTGAGGACCGTGGACACGTAATATACCGGCTTTTGGAGCGGGAAGTTTTATCCGTCTACTTCTTATTCGACGACGAGCACTGTGCTTACAACTTGATGTGTTGCAGCTATGTATAATAGCATAGGTTCGCCAGTATTTGGCGCTGTCAGGACTGGATTACTAGCCAGTAAGGTCTTTATTTCATCTAGTCCGGCCACGGCTGCATCCGTCCACACGAAGTGTTCGGTGCATCGAAGAAGGCAGTAAAGAGGTAGTGCCTTTTCTCCTAATCGGGAGATAAAGCGGCTTAAGGTAGCCATGCATCCAGCTAGTTTCTGGATATGCTTGAGGTCTGTTGGGATAGCCAACTGCGACAGAGCTCGGATTTTTGCAGGTTTGCTTCGATTCCTCTATTGGAAACAATGAAGCCGAGCAACTTCCCGGAGGGTACGCCGAAAACAACTTTTCCCGGGTTTAGCTTGATGTCGTATGTTCGGAGGTTATCGAACGTAAGCCTCAAGTCATCTATTAGAGTTTCGACGTGTCTTGTTTTTATGACCACGTCGTCCACATATGCCTCCACTGTTTTGCCGATTTGCTTTTCCAGGCATGTTCGACTCATGCGTTGATAGGTTGCGCCGGCATTTTTAAGCCCAAAAGGCATAGTGTTGAAGCAGAAAGGACCATATGGCGTTATGAAGGCCGTTGCAGCTTGGTCGGACTTTGCCATCTTTATTTGATGGTATCCGGAGTATGCGTCGAGGAAACACAGTGAGTCGTGTCCTGCGGTGGCATCGATGATTTGGTCGATGCGAGGGAGGGGGAAGGGATCCTTGGGGCAAGCCTTGTTGAGGTCTTTGAAATCGACGCATAGGCACCAGGATTTGTCCTTCTTCGGTACCATTACCAGATTTGCCAGCCAATCCGGATGCTTAATATCTCTGATGAATCCGGCCTCAAGTAGCTTGGCTAGCTCTTCTCCCATGGCTTCCCGTTTAGGCTCTGAAAAGCGCCTAAGAGTCTATTTGACTGGCTTGTATCCTTTCAGTATATTAAGGTTGTGTTCGACCAGTCTGCGTGGGATGCCCGACATGTCCGAAGGATGCCAGGCGAAAATGTCCCAATTCTCGCGTAGGAAGTCTCGTAGTGCGGCGTCCATTGTGGGGCTCAACTGTGTCCCGATGGAAGCTGTCTTCATGGGGTCTGTTGGATGGACCTGGAATTTGACTATCTCGTCTGCAGGTTTGAATGAGGTGGACTTGGGTCGTTTGTCAAGTATCACGTCGTCCCTGTCCACTGTGGTGCGCAGCGTTGTTAATTCTTCGGCCGCTAGGGCTTCGGATGATGCTTCCAGGGCTAGTGCTGCAGTTTTATTTTCGGCGCGGAGTGCGATGTCCGGATCACTAGCTACAGTGATGATTCCATTGGGACCATGCATTTTGAGCTTCATGTACCCGTAATGGGGTATAGCTTGAAAGCTTGTGAATGCGTCCCGCCCTAAAAGAGCATGGTATCCGCTGCGGAAAGGAGCCACTTGGAATGTGATTTCTTCAGACCTGTAATTCTCTGGAGTGCCGAATACCACATCGAGTGTGATTTTTCCCGCACACCGTGCCTCCCGGCTAGGGATGATTCCCCTGAAGGTTGTGCTGCTTTGCTCAATGCGGCTTTTATCAATTTCCATCTTGTTGAGTGTTTCTTCATAGATCAAGTTTAATCTGCTTCTGCCGTCCATGAGTACTTTAGTGAGCCGAAAGCCGTCCACGATTTGGCTAAGGATCAAAGCGGCTGGTGCCCAGACTGTCTGGAATTGAGGTTCATCACTGGCACTGAAGGTTATAGCAGTGTCGTTCCACAGATTTATATTTACCACGTGGCACATTTCAGCGAAATTTCGATGAGCTCACTTGCACCTATTATTTGAGGCGAAAGTCTCGAAGAATGTCAGTACCGCATTGTTGTCTTCGGCGGGGTGTTGCTCTGCTTTGTGGCTTACCAGAAGATCCTCGCCGCTTTTTGCCACCTGCCGGAGTATCCAACATGCTCTAAGGCTATGTGTTGGCGTAGTATCCGGCGTGCTATGAATTTTGCATGGCCCATTGAGCCATTCTTCCAATACAGTTCCATGCCTTGGAGTGGGCTTGGGTTTTTTGGGAATTGGAACGGTTAACTTACGAGAGTTTGCCCTTTTAGTTCGGACAAAGGATTTAGTGAGAGCCGGATTATCCCAGAAGTCCGTTTGGGTTGTCCAGGTGCTCTCCATCGCACATTAGTTCTGTACTATGGCTGCTAAGTCGGCAAAGTGTATTATGTCACGGCAAATTATAGCATTAAGGATCCCTTTGTTCGTGCAATTTTTGCAGAAAAGTGAGATTGCGTCTTCCTCACGACAGTTCTTAACCCTGTTTAGCACAAGGAGGAATATGGCCCAGTGGTGATGTACTGTCTCTTGGGGCCCTTGTCTAATATGGGATAGACGGTTTAAGTATGGGTGGGTGGGCGTGGCTGAGTCTGGATTCTGATCCGATCTAACGCCCAGGGGCAGAGGAGCTTCCGGGCTTGACAGGTCGGGATCCGGGGTGCTGCCCGATTTTTCCGGCCCGATACCCGATTCTAAGTCTAGGGTCTGGGTCATGTCCTCCCGCAAGCGGGTATCTGGCTCAGAGAGCTCGGTAATCCGTACATAATTCGTCCTCAAAATAGAAGGATAATCCATGTGTGGCTCCTCCACTACCGCCTATCTCGTGGGTGACCGGTGGGGATTTAATATCACTTTGGTCAGGTTTAAGCCCAATCCGATCATAGTCTGTAGCGACTCCAAAACCGGCGATGCGATCCAAGAGCTCATTAAGGGAGGAGAGCTCCATCAGATTCATCTGTTCAGCGAGTTCCGAGTTGACGTGGAGGCTGTTTTTGATGACCCGAGATGTCATCATCGGCGCGGAAGCCGATCGGGCGGCCTTGACGAAGCCGCCTAGTCAGAGAATTTGGCCTACCGCCAGAGCTCCCGCAGAGGTGATGTTGTCCTTAACAACGAGATAGGCCATCGAGCCTTGCAGCAACGACACAGAGGAACTCTCAATGAAATCACCAACGTCGGTGTCAAAACCGCCGGATCTCGGGTAGGGGGTCCCGATCTGTGCGTCTAAGGCTAATGGTAACAGGAGGCAAGGGACATGGTGTTTTACCCAGGTTCGGGCCCTCTCAATGGAGGTAAAACCCTACTTCCTACTTGATTGATCTTGATGATATGAGTATTACAAGAGTTGATCTACCACGAGATCGTAGAGGCTAAACCCTAGAAGCTAGCCTATGATGATTATGATTGTCCCCTCTAAGGACTAAACCCTCCGGTTTATATAGACACCGGAGGGGGCTAGGGTTTACACGGAGTCACTTACAAAGAAGCAAATCTAATATCTGGATCGCCAAGCTTGTCTTCCACGCAAAGGAGAGTCCCATCCGGACACGGGACGAAGTCTTGAGTCTTGTATCTTCACAGTCCAATAGTCCGGCCAAAGTATATAGTCCGGCTGTCCGGATACCCCCCAATCCAGGACTCCCTCAACGAGTAACAAGCAATGAAAGTAAATAAAGTGCAGCAAGGTGGCCCAATCCTTTTTGTAGCAAAGGACAAGCCTGGACAATTTCTTATAATGAGAAAAGAGCTCCTGAGGACACATGGGAATTATCGTCAAGCTAGTTTTCATCACGCTCATATGATTCGCGTTCGGTACTTTGATAATTTGATATGTGGGTGGACCGGTGCTTGGGTACTGCCCTTACTTGGACAAGCATCCCACTTATGATTAACCCCTATTACAAGCATCCGCAACTACAAAAGAAGTATTAAGGTAAAGCTAACCACATCATTAGACATATGGATCCAAATCAGCCCCTTATGAAGCAACGCATAAACTAGGGCATAAGCTTCTATCACTCTAGCAACCCATCATCTACTTATTACTTCCCAATGCCTTCCTCTAGGCCCAAATAATGGTGAAGTGTCATGTAGTCGACATTCACATAACACCACTAGAGGAGAGACAACATACATCTCATCAAAATATCGAACGAATACCAAATTCACATGACTACTAATAACAAGACTTCACCCATGTCCTCAGGAACAAACGTAACTACTCACAAAGCATATTCATGTTCATAATCAGAGGAGTAATAATGTGTATTAAGGATCTGAACATATAATCTTCCACCAAGTAAACCAATTAGCATCAACTACAAGGAGTAATCAACACTACTAGCAACCCACAGGTACCAATTTGTGGTTTTGATACAAGATTGGATACAAGAGATGAACTAGGGTTTTGAGAGGAGATGGTGCTGGTGAAGATGTTGATGGAGATTGACCCCCTCCCGATGAGAGGATCGTTGGTGATGACGATGGTGATGATTTACCCCTCCCGAAGGGAAGATTCCCCGACAGAACAGCTCTGCCGGAGCCCTAGATTGGTTCTGCCAAGGTTCCGCCTCGTGGCGGCGGAGTTTCGTCCCGTAAGCTTGCCTCTAATTTTTTCTAGGGTAAAAGCCTTCATATAGCAGAAGATGGGCACCGGAGGGCCACCAGGGGGCCCTGGAGACAGGGGCGTGCCCAGTAGGGGTGGGCGCGCCCCCCACCCTCATGGCCTGGGTGTGGGCTCCCTCTGGTAGTTTCTTCGCTCAATAATTCTTATTAATTCCAAAACTGACTTCCGTGGAGTTTCAGGATTTTTGGAGCTGTGCAGAATAGGTTTCCAATATTTGCTCCTTTTCCAGCCAGAATTCCAGCTACATGCATTCCCCCTCTTCATGGTAAACCTTGTAAAATAAGAGAGAATAGCCATAAGTATTGAGATATAATGTGTAATAACATCCCATAATGCAATAAATATTGATATAAAAGCATGATGCAAAATGGACGTATCAACTCCCCCAAGCTTAGACCTCGCTTGTCCTCAAGCGGAAGCCGAAATCGAAAAATATGTCCACATGTTTAGAGATAGATGTGTCGATAAAAATAAAATACGGACATGAGGGCATCATGATCATTCTTATAACATTAACATATATAGATTTTGTCATATGATTTCTTATGCTCAAGTAACAATCAATTCACAATGTCAAGTATGGTTCAGAAACTTCATTGGGAACTAACAAACTATAATCTCAGTCATGAAGCAATTGCAATTTATCATAACATCAGAAAGAGTCAAGAATAGAGCCTTTTAGCAAGCCCACATACTCAACTATCATGTAGTCTTCTACAATTGCTAACACTCACGCAGTACTTGTGGTTATAGAGTTTCAACCGGATACTGAGAAAGGTAGGGGCTTATTGTGTTGCCTCCAAACGTATTCACCTTTAGGTGATGTCAACAATAATAGTTCATGCTAACTTACATCCAATTGATATATATATATATATATATATCAATATCTTTCAAACACGAGGAGCTTGCCAAAGGATAAAATGAAAAAGGGAAAGGTGAAGATCACCTTGACTCAAGCATAAAGTAAAAACATAAAGTAAAAGATAGGCCCTTCGCAGAGGGAAGAAGAGGTTGTCATGTGCTTTTAGGGTTGGATGCACAAAATCTTAATGCAAAAGAATGTCACTTTATATTGCCACTTGTATATGGACCTTTATTATGCAGTCCGTTGCTTTTATTGCTTCATAACAAGATTGTATAAAGCTTATTTTCTCTGCACTAATAAGTCATACATATTTAAAGAGCAATCTTTATTGCTTGCAACATGACAACTTACTTGAAGGATCTTACTCAATCCATAGGTAGGTATGCTGGACTCTCATGGCAAAAACTGGGTTTAAGGATATTTGGAAGCACAAGTAGTATCTCTACTTGGTTCGAGGAAATTGGCTAGCATGAGGGGGAAAGGCAAGCTCAACATGTTGGGAAGATCAATGTCAATATACTTTAACTGAGATGTGAGAAAACATAAACCATTATGTTGTCTTCCTTGTCCAACATCAACTCTTTTAGCATGTCATACTTAACGAGTGCTTCACAACCATAAAAGATGTCCAAGATAGTATATTTGTATGTGAAACCTCTCTTTCCTTATTACTTCCTATTAATTGCAATGATGACCAAAACTAAGTTTGTCAACTCTTAACAACTTTTATGCCTCATACTTTATATGTGTGAAGTCATTACTATCCATAAGATCAATATGAACTCTTTTATTCTTTTTGTTCTTTCTACTTTCTCAAGATCATGGCAACATAGCAAAGCCCTTGACTCAACACTAATCTTTATTAAAGATAGCTCACGGACTCGATTACATAAAGAGATCACAAAGCAAAACTCAAAACTAATTGATACTAAAACTTCAATCTACTAGATCAAGATACTACTAAAAGGACCGAACTAAATAAAATGGTAAAGATAGGAGTGTGATGGTGATACGATACCGGGGCACCTCCCCCAAGCTTAGCAGTTCCCAAGGGGAGTGCCCATACCCACGTGATTATGTCTCCTTCTTCATAGTTGGTGTTGTGATCTTCTTGGCGATGATGCCCCTCAGGATACGATTCTCCTCCTCGAGCTTATTGACTTGTTTTTTGAGCTCCCTTTACCCAAGGATGCTGCATAGATTCTGGAGAACAAGTGACACTCTTTTTCATATTTCCATAAGAAAGAAATTTAACATTGGAAGGGATGACCGAATTTGGGAGGACTGAGCTATGTAGTTCCCCCATCATGAATCCTGCTTGGAAGCAAGAAGTAACTTCTTGATCTTCCTCCATGGCATCTATCCTTTTCAAGTCGGCCTCCATCTCATCCTCCATTAATGGTCCAAAGTGATAAGCCTCGCTATTTGCTCCTGGACCTGGTGTCGGGTGAGACACCCGACTCTCCCCGACTGACTCTTGAGAAGACATCTTGCTCTAAATCTGTAACAAAAACAGCTTGAAACAAAAACAGAAGATAATTGCGTAATACGGTGGTCAAAGCCTTCAGGAGATTATATAATGAATTTTTACCGACCAAAATACGTAACGTGCAAGAAAACGGAGTCCGGGAGGCACACGAGGTGGCCACGAGACAGGGGGCGCGCCCACGAATGGTGGGCGCGCCCTCCACCCTCGTGGAGGCCTTGTGTCCTTCCCGAATTACGTCTTTCTTCCTAAAATTCTTAAATATTCCAAAACGGATAAAAATTGCCATTAGAATTGTTTTGGAGTCGGTTTACTTACCATACCACATACCTATTCCTTTTCGGAGTCTGAAACGTTCTGGAAAGTGTCCCTTATGTATTCCTTCGGGGTTACGGTCTCAACAATATTTGTTTCAACATTGATAGGGTTACCTGAGATATAATGTTTAATTCTTTGACCGTTCACCACCCTCAGACTTGTGCCTTCGAAGTTGTTGATTTTTATGGCACCGGAACGATAGACCTCCTCGATAACGTAAGGACCTTCCCATGTAGAGAGAAGTTTTCCTGCAAAAAATCTTAAACGAGAGTCGAATAATAACACATAATCACCTACGTTGAACTCACGCTTTTGTATCCTTTTGTCATGCCAGCGTTTGACTTTTTCTTTGAATAGCTTGGCATTCTCATAGGCTTGGGTTCTCCATTCATCAAGTGAGCTAATATCAAATAACCTCTTCCCACCGGCAAGTTTGAAGTCATAGTTGAGCCCTTTAATAGCCCAATATGCTTTATGTTCAAGTTCTAGAGGTAAGTGACATGCTTTTCCATAAACCATCTTATACGGAGACATACCCATAGGATTTTTGTATGCGATTCTATAGGCCCATAATGCATCATCAAGTTTTTTGGACCAGTTCTTTCTAGATCCATTCACAGTCTTTTGCAAAATTAATTTGAGCTCTCTATTGCTCAACTCTACTTGGCCACTAGACTGCAGGTGATAAGGAGATGCAATTCTATGGTTAACATCATACTTAGTAAGCATCGTACTAAAAGCACCATGAATAAAATGTGAACCACCATCAGTCATAAGATATCTAGGGACTCCAAACCTCGGAAAAATAACTTCTTTAAGCATCTTAATAGAGGTATTATGATCAGCACTACTAGTTGGAATAGCTTCTACCCACTTAGTAACGTAATCAACAGCAACTAAAATATGTGTATAACCATTAGAGGCAGGAAAAGGTCCCATATAATCAAAGCCCCAAACATCAAACGGTTCAATAACAAGAGAATAATTCATAGGCATTTCATGACGTCTACTAATATTACCAATTCTTTGACATTCATCACAAGATAAGATAAACTTACGAGCATCTTTGAAGAGAGTAGGCCAATAAAAACCGGATTGCAATACCTTATGTGCAGTTCTATCTCCAGCGTGGTGTCCTCCATATGATTCAGAGTGACACTTCCGTAGGATATGTTCCTGTTCATGCTCAGGTACACAACATCTAATAACACCATCTACTCCTTTATAAAGGTGTGGGTCATCCCAGAAGTAATGTCTTAAATCATAAAAGAACTTTTTCTTTTGCTGGTATGTGAAACTAGGTGGTATAAATTTAGCAACAATATAATTAGCATAATCATCATACCAAGGAGCAGTACGAGAAGCATTAATGACCGCTAATTGTTCGTCAGGAAAGCTATCATCAATAGGCAGTGGGTCATCAAGAACATTCTCTAACCTAGACAAGTTGTCTGCAACGGGTTTCTCAGCTATCTTTCTATCAATAATAGGCAAATCAAAATCTTGGAGCAAGAGAACCCATCTAATAAGTCTAGGCTTAGCATCTTTCTTTTCCATAAGATATTTAATAGAAGCATGATCAGTGTGAACAGTAACTTTGGAATCAACAATATAAGGTCTAAACTTATCACATGCAAACGCAACTGCTAAGAACTTTTTCTCAGTAGTAGCATAATTTCTCTGGGCAGTATCAAGAGTCTTATTAGCATACTGGATAACATTCAATTTCTTATCAACTTTTTGCCCTAGAACAATACCTACAGCATAATCACTAGCATCACACATAATTTCAAAGGGTAAATTCCAATCAGGTGGCTGAACAAAAGGTGCAGTGATCAAAGCTTTCTTAAGTATTTGAAATGTTTCTACACAATCATCATCAAAGACAAAAGGAATATCTTTTTGCAATAAATTAGTCATAGGCCTAGAGATTTTAGAAAAGTCCTTAATGAACCTCCTATAAAAACCGGTATGACCAAGGAAACTTCGTATACCTTTTATGTCCTTGGGACATGGCATCTTTTCAATAGCATCAACTTTAGCTTTATCAACTTCAATGCCTCTCTCGGAAATCTTATGCCCCAAGACAATGCCTTCATTAACCATAAAGTGGCACTTTTCCCAATTCAAGACGAGACTACTGTCTTCGCCTCTCTGCAAAACTCGATCAAGGTTGCTCAAGCAATCATCAAAAGAGGATCCATAAACGGAGAAATCATCCATGAATACCTCACAAATCTTTTCACAAAAGTCAGACAATATAGCCATCATGCATCTTTGAAAGGTAGTAGGTGAATTGCATCAACCAAAAGGCATACGTCTACAAGCAAATGTACCAAAAGGGCAAGTAAAAGTAGTTTCTGATTGATCCCCCACTGACACAGGTATCTCAGAGAAATCAGAATAACCATCTAGAAAGCATAAATGTGTGTGTTTGGATAGTCTGTCTAGCATTTGATCAATAAAAGGTAAAGGGTAATGATCTTTCTTAGTAGCTTTGTTTAATTTACGGAAATCAATTACGATCCTATAACCTGTAATAATTCTTTGCGGGATCTATTCATCTTTATCGTTAGGAACGACAGTAATACCTCCCTTTTTAGGAACACAATGGACAGGGCTTACCCAATCACTATCAGCAACGGGATAAATTATACCTGCCTCAAGGAGCTTTAGTATCTCCTTTCTTACCATTTCTTTCATCTTAGGATTCAATCGTCGTTGAGGATCTCTGACTGGTTTGGCACCTTCCTCCAATTTAATTTTGTGTTGGCATAACGTGGGACTACTGCCCTTGAGATCATCCAGAGTATATCCGATAGCAGCATGGTGGTTCTTCAGAGTTTTCAATAGTCTTTCTTCTTCTTGCTCTGAAAGGTTAGCACTAATAATAACAGGATAAATTTTCTTTTCATCAAGATAAGCATACTTAAGATTATCAGGTAATGGTTTGAGTTCAAACATGGGATCACCCTTGGGTGGAGGGGGATCCCCTAGAATTTCAACGGGTAGGTTGTGTTTCAGAATAGGTTCCTGTTGAAGGAACACTTCATCTATTTCCCTTCTTTCCTTCATAAACATATCATTTTCATGGTCTAGCAAATATTGTTCTAACGGATCATTAGGAGGCACGGCAATAGAAGCAAGACCAATAATCTCATCCTTACTAGGTGATTCTCTATCACGAGGTTGTCTATGAAACTTAGCAAAATTAAACTCATGAGACACATCCTCTAGGCCAATTGTAATTGTATCCTTTTTACAATCAACCCTAGCATTAACAGTATTCAAGAAGGTCTACCAAAAATAATGGGACAAAAGTCATCTTGTGGAGAACTAAGAACAAGAAAATCTGCAGGATATTTAACCTTCCCACACAAGACTTCAACATCTTTAACAATCCCAATTGGTGAAATAGTATCTCTATTGGCAAGCTTGATAGTAACATTAATACCTTCCAATTCAGTGGGTGAAATATCATGCATAATTTATTTATATAAGTCATAGGTTATTGCACTAGCACTAGCACCCATATCACATAAGCCATGATAACAATGATCTCCTATTTTAACAGAAATAACAGGCATGCCTACAACAGGTCTATGTATCTTAGCATCTAGTCTAACAATATTAGCAGTCTCACTACAGAAATAAATAACATGCCCATCTAAATCATCATCCAAGAGATCTTTAACCATAGCAATACTAGGTTCAACTTTGATTTGCTCAGGAGGTGTATAAGTCCTAGTATTACTCTTACGAACAACAGTCGCAGTTTTAGCATGATCCTTTATCCTAACAGGAAAAGGAGGTTTCTCAACATAAGTAGTAGAAACAATAGGATGACTATAAGTGACAGTCTTTTCTTCAACTGTAATAGGTGCAACCACTTTTACTTCAATGAGAGGATTATATTCAAACCACTTCTCCTTAGGGAGATCAACGTGAGTAGCACAAGATTCACAAAAAGAAGCTACTATCTCAGAGTCAAGTCCATATTTAGCGCTAAATCCACGAAAAGCATCGGTATCCATAAAAGATTTAGCATAATTAAACTTAGGTGTCATACCTGACTCCTTACCATCGTCGGAACCCCAATCTTCAGAGTTGCGTTCAATTATTTCCAATAAGTCCCATTTGAATTCAATAGTCTTCAGCATATAAGAACCAGCACGGGAAGTATCTAGCATGTTGCGATCATTGGGAGGAAGCCGAGCATAAAAATTTTGAATAATCATTTCTCTGGAGAGCTTGGGATTGGGGCATGAATATAACATTGAATTAAGCCTCCCCAAGCTTGAGCGATGCTTTCTCCTTCGCGAGGCTAGAAATTATATATGTAATTATGATAACGATGAACAAGATGCACAGGATAGAACTTCTGGTGAAATTCCAACTTCAATAATTTATAATTCCAAGATCCCGTATCATCACATAGCCTATACCATGTCAATGCATCCCCCTTCAAAGATAAAGGGAAGACCTTCCTTTTGACAACATCATCGGGAATACATGCAAGCTTAAATAATCCACAAACTTTATCCACAAAGATAAGGTGTAAATCGGGATTTAATGTTCCATCTCCTGCAAAGGGATTAGCTAGCAGTTTCTCTATCATACCCAAAGGAATCTCAAAGTAAATATTTTCAGTAGGTTCAGTTGGTTGAGGAGCAACTCTTTGCTCTTCTGGTCGGGGTGAAGATACCCCGACAAGCCCCTCAAAGGATTAGTTTCCATAGTAACAAGTGACAGAAAATTTCAACACACTATATAAATGTTTCCTTACCAAGTTCCACTCACCAAGAGTGCTACACTCCCCGGCAATGGCGCCAGAAAAGAGTCTTGATGACCCACAAGTATAGGGGATCTATCGTAGTCCTTTCGATAAGTAAGAGTGTCGAACCCAACAACGAGCAGAAGGAAATGACAAGCAGTTTTCAGTAAGGTTTTCTCTGCAAGCACTGAAATGATAAGTAAGAGTGTCGAACCCAACAACGGCTGTCCGGATACCCCCCAATCCAGGACTCCCTCAATGAGTAACAAGCAATGAAAGTAAATAAAGTGCAGCAAGGTGGCCCAATCCTTTTTGTAGCAAAGGACAAGCCTAGACAATTTCTTATAATGAGAAAAGAGCTCCCGAGGACACATGGGAATTATCGTCAAGCTAGTTTTCATCACGCTCATATGATTCGCGTTTGGTACTTTGATAATTTGATATATGGGTGGACAGGTTCTTGGGTACTGCCCTTCCTTGGACAAGCATCCCACTTATGATTAACCCCTATTGCAAGCATCCACAACTAAAAAAGAAGTATTAAGGTAAACCTAACCACAACATTAGACATATGGATCCAAATCAGCCCCTTACGAAGCAACGCATAAACTAGGGTTTAAGCTTCTGTCACTCTAGCAACCCATCATCTACTTATTACTTCCCAATGCCTTCCTCTAGGCCCAAATAATGGTGAAGTGTCATGTAGTCGACGTTCACATAACACCACTAGAGGAAAGACAACATACATCTCATCAAAATATCGAACGAATACCAAATTCACATGACTACTAATAGCAAGACTTCACCCATGTCTTCAGGAACAAACGTAACTACTCACAAAGCATATTCATGTTCATAATCAGAGGAGTAATAATGTGCATTAAGGATCTGAACAAATAATCTTCCACCAAGTAAACCAATTAGCATCAACTACAAGGAGTAATCAACACTACTCGCAACCCACATGTACCAATTTGTGGTTTTGATACAAGATTGGATACAAGAGATGAACTAGGGTTTTGAGAGGAGATGGTGTTGGTGAAGATGTTGATGGAGATTGACCCCCTCCCGATGAGAGGATCGTAGGTGATGACGATGGTGATGATTTCCCCCTCCTGTAGGGAAGATTCCCCGGCAGAACAGCTCTGTCGGAGCCCTAGATTTATTCCGCCAAGGTTCCGCCTCGTGGCGACGGAGTTTCTCCTGTAAGCTTGCCTCTAATTTTTTCCAGGGTAAAAGCCTTCATATAGCAGAAGATGGGCACCGGAGGGCCACTAGGGGGCCCAGGAGACAGGGGGCGGGCCCCCCACCCTCCTGGCCTGGGTGTGGGCCCCCTCTGGTAGTTTCTTCGCTCAATAATTCTTATTAATTCCAAAACTGACTTCCGTGGACTTCCATGATTTTTGGAGCTGTGCAGAATAGGTTTCCAATATTTGCTCCTTTTCCAGCCAGAATTCCAGCTGCCGGCATTTCCCCTCTTCATGGTAAACCTTGTAAAATAAGAGAGAATAGCCATAGGTATTGAGATATAATGTGTAATAACAGCCCATAATGCAATAAATATTGATATAAAAGCATGATGCAAAATGGACATATCATACCTCACAAGTTATGGCTCTCCTTTCTCTGACAAAAGATGATTGATCTTCCTATTCAGTTACGTTTGCTTTCCACAGACATATCGCCCCCCCTCATCATTCGTGCATACCTCCTGACCCATCTCTCACACGCACGTGCATAGAAAGTCAGCCATCCCCTCTCTTATTGAAATTGCAGGCGTGCCCTCCGTTTGTCTAGCAAGCCTCTCCCACCATTTGTTAGAAGCAACTCCACTACCACCCCCAACACTCTGTCTCTGTCTCTCTCCCAACCTTATTCCTCTCCTACACATATGCATGGATGCCGATTGATCTCCCTTAATACATGAGGTAGTCCTCTCTCCTCCTCCACACATATACCAGCCATTATACCTCTATAGTTAATTAGGCCTCCCCCCCCCTCACCACACACTGATAGTCGAGCGCTATAGATAGGTATCCATGCCACAGAGACAAACTGCACCTGTCCCCTCTCACGTTCCAGTAGGCCAGACACTCTATATCTTTCACGTGGGCACACACAAATTCGATGACACTCTTTATCGATCGCGCTCGCACACACACACATCATCCCTCTCTTCGATTCCGATGATACCTCCACTCTCTTCTTGTGGATCACCCCCTCTATATATATGATATATCCAGGACTCTATTTCACACACATTTCATATGTTACATTTTTTGATTGACCCCCCCCCCCCCCCCGCCCAAAAAAAAACACTCACGAACCCACACACTATATCTCTCTACGTTTGTATCTCTCTCACACAACCCCACGAAGGTGGTGTGCGTACACAAGAAGAGAATAGGTGCACGTACTCACGCTTCGTCCCAGCCACACCCGCGCGGGTACACGATGGAGCTCATTTCTGTACAAAATGGCAGCCCACGTGCTAATTTGAATGCGTGTAGCGATTGTTTACCTACGGAGGTCATGTACCACGCGTGCACGAAACAAAGTTCAACTTGATGCGTTGGCGCATTATTTTTAAATAAAGTTATATCGCTCAATGGCATGTACATAGAATATAAAACGATTTTTATGGAGAAAAAGGTAGTCCGCTCCACTATATACAATGGAGCCTGCCTGCCTGGGTTTGTCTCTCTTCAAAGTATCTCACACAAGGCTGCGGTGGCCTCTCTTTCTCACACAGTTGGTCACTGATTCGGCTGCATCTCGTCCGCCGGCGAAAAGGGAGGATGTGCATCGTTTCTCTGTTCGACAGCACCGAGGCAGCACGTCCCGATCTGCGGTACATGTCGTTTTCTCTGACCAAGCTCCAGTGTGGTAGGGCCTACGCCACCTGCTCGCTGCCACAGTATGGGCAGATTCTGCCCACCACAGCTCACCTAGTTACACCCCGACAACCTCCAGGTATCCCATCCGGCCTTGCTCCACTGCCCGTCTTCCCACACCACTGCATGTGGAAAATCTTGGTTGTGGATCTTCCATAGTTCTTTGCCCAAAACGTAGCTCGTCCGGCGTACTTTCCATATTGCAATCTCGTCCTTACACCGTTTTACAGAAACACTATCTTGTTGTTATCTTCCCTTAGGACAAGGAATATGCTTCTTTTTTATCGTCGCATGTGTCATCAACTATTATTGGCCAGTAATTGTTTCCTTTCTACCTCTTTTTTGCAAACAGGGCTATCCATTTCACCTTGTTGCTATTGCGACCTTGTGGTGAACTGCACAAATCACTTTTTTCTTAAGAGTGTTTTGTGCAGTTTTACTAAAATGTCACACGGGCAACGTCTCTACATTTCAGTGCGACTGCACAAAGGGAGATTGGTTTTGCTCTATCCTCCTCATCCAACTCCGAGCCTAATCTTCTCCAACTAGTTAGTCTTAAGAGAGACTGCAAAGGTGACCGGCTTCTATTAGTGTGTTTATTGTTTCATCAGCAGTCTTCTATTATTGTAATCACACCTTAATATATTTGGAACAGGGACGCTCAACTCTATTTTAGTGGAACTGCACAAAATGCTTGAAATGTTGCATGCTCCAGACAACTACTTTGTTTCCCAACATGCCTTGTTGATTTAGACAGAGCTGGTGGGACGTTGCTGCCAATGAAAGCATGGATCAATTTCAATTTAACACCTTCTCACAACTTTATCTTTGGTTGTGATGTAAATATTAGCTCTGATATGCTAATCATTGAGATGCATTAGCAAGGAAGTTAGTTTTTTATTGTTTCCGAAAGAGCATCGATGTCAAGACACCTGAAACAAAAGTTGAACACTCAGAGCATTATACAATTTCATGTCGCTGGAAAATTATTTGTATAGTATGTAAATTATGTAAACAAATGCTGGAAGCTTGATAGCATTGGCAGAAGCCTCTTCAGCATCCGGGTCCAGGTGCCATGCACAAAATTATACTCCTCTGTTCCTAAATATTTGTCTTTTTACAAATTTCAAATGGGCATATTTTGGAGTGTAGATTCACTCATTTTGCTTCCTATGTAGTCACTGATTGAAATATCTGGAAAGACAAATACTCCGGAGTATATTTAAGAATCGAGGAAGTAGTGCACGACCGCATGGGAGACCTAGCCCGGTCGTTGAGCCGCATTAATAGTGAGTAATGAGCAGTCAAATCATAAGCCCCACCTTTCCCACTATAAGTTGCTCGGAAGAAGCAACCATCAATACGCTCTTCTTTGAATCTGCTCACACTACTCCATCCATCACTATTTATAGAGCACGCTTAAAAAAAGTCTCTGGGACTAAGGCGACTAGCGATCGGCCTGAAAAATAGCATTGGTAGTTATAGCACAGCGTCTATTACTAGAGGAAATAATGCGTACATGCATGCATGCAGTGCTTCCACCCCGGGTACACACATGCATGCACTTACTCCACTCCATAGTACATCGAGAGAAAATTGTGGACTTGATTGCGGTTACCACGCCGTAATTAATTAGGCATTAAACCAAACGCATCTAAAGTCTCTCTTGTGGTGGAAATGCATTGAGAGAAATGCATCATAATGAAGCGCGCCCTGTAAACTGTGACGGAGGGAGGAGTAGTATGAAGGTGCAAAACCAAGTACGCGAATGGCCAGTCAGTCAACGCACCTCCTCTTGGCATATCACTGACATGTTGGACCAGAGTGTGAGCAAACCGATGTCAATTGACGGCAAAATGGCCAACCCATCGTTCCTTCAGAGAGATGAGGAGCGAGAACACATAGACAGGCTCGCATGGAGGCCAAGATATATTCGAGCATGGTTGATCGATATCATTATTACATGTTTGATGTTTTTTATTACTATAGTATTGGGCTGCCATTTTCTGCCCTTCTCCCAAATAAACGTGTACTTTATTAGAGATTAAAATAAATAAGAGTACAGGCGCTCCACCATGCGGTTCTAGTAGTAGTACTACACGTACTACTAAACCTTGCGCTTGGCTCTTTGCCTCTTCGTGAAGTCGAACAATGATGGTACTCCGCATGTTGGGTACTATAATGTATGCCTCTGGCAATCTGACACCGAATGAACTGATGCATGTCGACCGCCTGGGTGAGGGTAGGTTGCATTAGTCAAAAGGCGTAAGTGAGCTTCACCTTGTCCTGCAACCTTCTCCTCGTTCTGTGAGTTGACGGGACACACCAAAAAGTAGTGAGAGCCCATACTCCCTCCTTTCTAGTTAATATGGCTTAATCTTTTTTGCGGGTAAATAAGAGAGCTTTATTCATATATAAGCATTCTTAGGATGACCAGCCAAGACACTGGTCACTAGGAAGCGAGGTACCCCACAAAAAAAGAAGTAGGAAGTGAGGTGTTTCATCAAGCCAGCTCTCGGCCACATTCAAAGTGCAGCTAGCACGGTTCGCACAAAGATGCGCCGCAAGGTTTTCTTACCTATTTACATGTTGAATAACAAAAAAGAGGAAGTATTACCGAGCGCTCCTATTTGTAAGAGGATATGAGCCAGAGAGAATTGTGGCGAGTGTTCCATGCAATCAACTTCCATTATCACATGCGAGGACCCTCGAAGAGAACCAAATCTGTTGAAGATTGCTTTATCACATTTTAAATTATAATAGGAGTGCAGACGCTCCTCCATCCGGTTCCTAGTAATATAGTACATACCTCCTCTATAGACTATAGTAGTAGTACTAGTACTAGTAAACTTTGCGCTTGGTTGCTCGCCTCTTCGGGAAGTCGAATAATAATAGTATCAGTATAGTGTATGCTTCTGGCAGTCTGACACCAAATTAACTGTTACACGTCCACCGCCTGAGCGAGGGAGAGCTTGCAATAGTAAAAAGTTTCTCCTTGTCCTGCGAGCCACCACGCGCAAGCTTCTCCCGTCCTGCAAGCTTCTCCTTGTTTGGCAAGTTGACGGGACACAACAAAGTAATGCTAGTCCATACTGCCTCCTCTCCGGTTAATATGGATTAATATAAAACAAGATAAATACACTATCTATCACTATATATTTGTAAAAATACGGTGAGTGGACTTCATAATACGCTCATTGCGCTCAATATATACATTTTCTGGTGTTTATACAGTCACTAGCTCACCCTGGCTGAGTATGTGTGTGCATGCACGTGTAGGTTGAGCACTTAAGCTTGACCGTGTGTGTTCCGTCGTGTGCTCGGACATGCATGCATTAGGGCGTCCCATGCTTTTTTGCATCCATGTGTACATGTGACTGTTGCATGCATGCACGAGGTTGTAGTCCCTTACATTCACATGTTTATAAGTCAATGCTTTGTCAAAATGTTGCATGCAAGGTTTAATCATTTGTTGTTCACGCATGCATTCCCGATATTAAAACATTGGTAAAGATAATTTTCTTGAGGAAAACGAGCCCATGAATTGAGTACAAAGGGGACATATAAGCCAGGACGGAGGGAGTATCAGTAGTGAACCAGAAGGAGGGAGCAGGGTTAGTAGTACAGTACAAGTATGTAACAATGTGCAGTAACAAAATTCCTCTATGCGCATCATGTCTATGTGTCATGCAAGAAAATAGAGATAAGTACAAGTGAGACTCAGGAACGGTCATACACGTAGGGGGTGTACATGTAGGGGCCACTAAGGAGCAGTGAAATCACACAGTAAGTTAGTCGAAAGAAGCAACCATCATTTCACTTTTCAATCACACGTACGCAATATAAAATGGTTGATATGGAGAGAAATAGAAAACCACTATATATACACTAGCAGGAGCCTAAGCTACAAGCCTGCGTGCTTGGGTTGCTCTCTTCACAAGCATAGAACGAAGGTGGCCACACCGTTGGTCACATATTCGGCCTTATCCCGCATCTAGGGGAAGGGGAAAATGTTCTGCATAGACGCGGTCGACATCGGCGAGGGAGAAAACCCACAGTCGGTGCATCCCAATCGGGGGTCCCCATGGTATGGGCTGATGCCACGTCCCAACCGCCCTTCTAGATACAGCCAGACGTCCCATGTAGTACATCTTCCTTTTGGAGCCGTCTTGCTCAACTGCCGCAGCTCCCCACGTAGCTCTATCTCCATGTCGATCTTTATCTACTTCTAACGGCTTCTATTTGTGATGAGTTTATGTCTCATGAACTAGTGCTAGTACTATTATTCTAATCACACTTCTTCAATATCTTTGCCATCAGGGATGCTCAGCTCGATTTTAGTGGAACTGCACAAAAGCATCATATGATCCGAGGGTGCCAGTCGTCTTTTCTTCGACAGGTTCTACCTAGCCAGGAAATTAAATCATGTTTAGGGTTTAGGGTTTATGTCATAGTGACCCCATAAGTAGTTTTTCTTTCATACACGCTCTCACAACTTTTGTCTTTAGTTGTGAGGTAAATATTGGCTATGATTTGTGAATCATTGAGATGCATCAGCATGCGTGTTAGTTTTCCTTTGTATTTGATGGAATGTTGTAATGGGGCAACCTTGGAGTAGGAATGAAAATGGAGTGGAAAGTTTCTGTTTTTCCGGAGAAAAAATGGAAACGGAGAGAAACCAACATTTCGTTTTGCTGGATCGCGCCATCGAGCAAAACCAATGTTTAAATCACGTATGTCACGTTCGTGTCTCACCCTCCTCCACGGCTCGACCCCACATGGTTGCTCGGCATGCCACTCACCGCAAACCGAGTATACGATAACTTTCTCACCTGCTCATCGATGGATCGCGCCATGGAGTACTATTACTACTGGAAGAGATTGACGAGTTGGGGGAGGACAGCTAGCTGTAGCACGGACTCCCAAGAACGTTTTACATGCATGTTGTGGCCGGCTATTGCGACCTTTGAACGCGGAGCGGTCGCGTGCACCAGGAAGCGCGCGCGGGCGACACTCTCTCGGCCAGCGCGCCACTTCAATGCCGGCGCCAGTGAGAGGTCGCGTCCGCTCTGGCCGGGCATGAATGTGGCACTGACCGTTTCGGGCGGGAAATATGTGCGGGTGATGAAGAGGGTTCGGGTTGGTCAGGAGTGGGCGTGGTAGCGGTCCGGATGCTCACAAACAAGAGATGATGTATGTTAATATTGCTGCATATATAACTAACAACGTAAATAATGTTCCAAGTGGACAAATATGATTGGAGATGGAATTTTACGTAAACATGGATATTCATGTCTATGTCTATGTGTGTGCGCGCGACGACTCTCGCGACCTGGAAGCGGGGGCGTGTTTTTGATCGAGTTTTCTTTCTTGGTGCATTAAAAAGTTGTCCACCAGTTTTTGTTTCTTTTTTCCTGGAATGCACGTATTCTATTTAAAACCACTGCTATGGAGATTTTTTTACTCCATTATAGCCTCTTGTATGATAGGGTTTATTGCGTCTCGCTCTCTCACCCTCTCCATATCAAAACAAGATGACAGTGTCCACTCTATCTCTCTCCTCACCGGTGGTCACAGATCCGGTCAAATCCCGTCCACTGCAGGAGATGAGGAGGTGCGGCGTTGATGATGTCGTTGTCGGTGATGGAGGAAGCCGATGCGCACCATCCTCTTGGTGCCGGCGCTGCCGCGGATGAAGGTCCTCCGTGCCCTTGTTTGCTGCCGTCGTGTGGGCAGATCCCGCCCACCGGCCTAAGCGACATCTCGCCCACCTGAGGCCTAAGCTGCATGCGGGTTTTCTTCTATGCGACTACTCCCCAGGTCCCCATGTATAGTAGCTAGGGTTCGTCGGTTGGTCTAACATCACCTACTATTATAGTGGAAATGCCACTCGGAAAGTTGTCTTGATTTATGCCTCGGTAGAGGTATACATGTTGTTTCGACAAAAAATACATGGTGGTTGTGCGATCATTGTCCATATGCTCCTATTGCTGCTGCTAATCTAATACTATCACTGGTTGAATGAAGAAATGTTTTTCTCAGGTATCCTGGTTTAGTTCCCATCAAGATAATCATCATGCTTCTGTTTGTTGGTGTACTTTTCATTAATTATTATTGACAATTGGGATGTCATTGTTAATCTTGTACCACTGCAAAAACAAAGTAACAACACTATATCCCTTTTTTATATTTTTGCAAACAGCAATGCGTATCTCCATATCCGGGCATGTCTTCCTCAATTTTAGTGGAACTGCACAAAATTGGATGGCCATTGTTGTTCCGCCTCACTGTCCTCTGCCATGTGGTTCTTCCTTTCTCGAGCTTGATTACTGAGAAGAAACAGACCACAGTGAGGATTTGTCGAACTTCATAGGTGCCTCATCCAAACTTGATGCCAAATGGATGATGCATCACCACGTTGACCTATCGATGCTCATGACTGCGTCGGCTAGTGAAGTTGATCGATTTTCAATGAAAAACAAGCTGTCTTCCATCAGTGCTCTTTGCTTGTTACCCACAAAGATGATATCCTTCATCAGTTCACCTTGGTTGCATTGGAGACGTAGGCGTCTTTCACGTTGGTGCAATTTTATCACACAATTGGCTATGAACCAAATATTTCCTCGAAGAAGGATCGACGTTGGTACTAAGAGCATAAGTTTTGTATTGATTTCTAAGCCTTCTCACAACTTTGTCTCTAGCTCCCCTGTAATTTTATTTGTCCAGCTATTAACTTTGATTAAAAAATGGTGTGGACTAAAAACCCGGATGGACGTAGTAGCCCTCCATTTTTATTTACTCCGCATATTAGATTTGACTGAAGTCAAACTTTGTAAAGTTTAACCAAGTTTAGGCCGAACACAACAAACCATAATTATTAGAGAGGGCAAATTGTACATACTCTCAAACCTTTCCAATAATTGAAATTAAAATTCTTTATTTGTACACACTCTCACACGTTTGCGATAATTTGGTGCATGTGTGGTTGTTCACTTAAGGGAGGGTAGTGTACTGCACGTGAAGGATATGAAGTGCGACCAGGATGCGTGGATCGTTAGTTCATCGGAAATAGTAGTTTTCTTCACTGGTACGTTAAATAAAGAGTTTCATTTTGTACTTACACAATTTAAAATGATTGTTATGGAGAGAATAAGAAAACCACTCCACTATATATTAGTCGTATACACGAGTACTATGTGGACACAGCTTCATTGACTTAGTGCACCTGCCTTTGGGTTTATGACAGGTGGGCCTGAAATGTGGCTGGCCCACCTATCATACAGCCAAAAGCAGGTGCAGTTAAGGCACCCGAGCTCAGTCCGTACTATAGTATATATATATAAGCTGGAGCCTCAGCGCTTGTTCACTAGGGTTTGCACTCTCCACACGCTGGAGGCTTAGCGTTCCTTTGCTAGGGTTTGCTATATTCATAGTCTCTCACCCTCTTCACCAGATCTAAACAAGACTGCATTGGCCTCTTGTCTCTCTCTCCCTCCTCATAGCTAGTGAAGGAGGCATCCGGATCCCGTCACACCGGGAAGGGGAGGAGGTGCAGTGTTCACTCTATCGCCTTTGGCGAGGGAGATAATCCACTGCTGGTTGCGCTGTTCTCTTTCACCCAGCGCCTGTGCGGGAGGGCCACCGACCCCTTCTTCCTCATTGTCGTACGTAGTGTGGGCAGATCTAGCCTCCCGCCGCATGCCTTGCCACATCCCGATGACCCTAAGGTATAAGTTTCTTTGAAACCGTCATTGCTCTAGCTGCATGCGGATCTTTTTCGATTCTGTAGTCGAATCTAGGTCTTGGTTACAAGAGGAAAGAAGGGTGTGGTGGGGTGGAGCATGAATCTAGGACGTGGTTCAATGAGGAAATGAGGGAGGGAAAGTAGTATAGACTGGCTATCCATCCGCTTTGTTGGTCGAAAAGGGAAAAAGAGGGTAACCCAGTACACACATCTGTAAGGAACCAATCTCTTTGTTGAAAAGGGAAATAAAGTGGGGGGTCGGGTAGTTTCTGAGGACTAGATTTGCTGCCCTCACATAGGAAGAAGGTTCGAAGAGAACAAATATGGGACCAATGCAGATATGCTGCTTGGCTACATACTCTACATCACCCATTTATACGTGTGGACGCACATGGTGCTGGCATGTCCCCTGTCCCATGTCCCATACAACGATTTTGTTGTTGTTAATCTAAGAATGCCGCTGGAAAATTGAAGCAATGCCACTGTTAAAAGTAAATTACATTTTTTAATGAATGTTGTTTTAAGAGAATGTCTCTGTTAATATGAATCAATGCAACCATTTTAGAAATGCTACTATCCTACTTTGTTTTCCATCAAGATAAGTTAGATGCTTCCTTTTGTCACCGTTTGTTTTATCCTCCTTTATCGGCAAGTAATTGTTTCCTTTTTTGCCTCTTTTAAACTAGGGATATCTATTCAACTTGTTGCTGTTGCGACATTTTGCTTCGCTACGCGAAACACTTATGTTTCAAGAGTGTTTTGTGCAGTTCAACTTGAATGTCACACCACCGACTTTGCTTAATTTTGGTGGAACTGCACAAAAGGAGATCAAGATTTGTTTGTAGTCTTCCTCGCGGGTTGTTTCAAATCTTGGTCTCATCCACATGATGGTGCAGTGTGCTTTGAGATTGTGTTACTTGTATTGGTACTGTTTGGGATAAATGTTGAATTGAAGCTATTGAACTGCTGTCTTTTACCATTAAGTGAGCAAAAATTGTTCCAACCCAGACATGATGCTTGTTGCTTTCTTACACAAAACTCTACATCACCCCCTTTATAAGTAGATGGAAGCACATGGTGTTGTTGCGCCCACTCTCCCCTAGAACTATTTATGCTCTTTGTTAAACTAATGCCGCTGTTTATGCTTTTTGTTAAACTAATGTCACTGGTAAAATTAAGCAATGCCACTCTCAGAATTAACTATTGAATCTTAGTTCAAAACTGTAAAACTTGTTAGGGATTGGCGGAATTACCATTTCTGTGGCCGCATGTTTCATCCTCCTTTATTCGCTAGTAATTGATTCCTTGCCTCTGTTAAAACAAGCATATCTATTCAACTTGTTGGTACTGTGACATTTTGCTTCGCTACGCAAAACACTTATGTTTTAAGAGTGTTTTGTGCAGTTCAAATTGAATGTCACACCGGCGACTTTGCTTAATTTTGGTGGAACTGCACAAAAGGAGATCCAGTTTTCATATGTGTTGGGATTTCGTTCAAATCCTCCTCTCGAGCTGTTTCAAATCTTGGTCAAGAAAGGTCAGTACCGACTTTCATCCACATGATGGTGCAGTGTGCTTTGAGATGTTGTGCTACTTGTATTGGTACTGTTTTGGATAAATGTTGAATTGAAGCTATTGAACTGCTGTCTTTTACCACTTAATTGAGCAAAAATTGTTCCAACCCAGACATGATGCTTGTTTCTTTGGTACAACAAAACTCTGCATCACCCCTTTATAAGTAGATGGAAGCACATGGTGTTGTTGTGCCTACTCTCCCCTGGAACTGTTTATGCTTTTTATTAATCTAGTGCCGCTGGTAAAATTAAGCAATGCCATTCTCAGAATTAACTAGTGAATCTTAGTTTAAAGGTGCAACACTTGTTAGGGATTGGCAGAATTACCATTTTTGTGGCCGCATGTTTCATCCTCCTTTATTTGCCAGTAATTGATTCCTTTTTTGCCTCTGTTAAAACAGGGATATCTATTCAACTTGTTGCTATTGCGACATTTTGCTTCGCTACGCGATACACTTATGTTTTAAGAGTGTTTTGTGCAGTTCAACTTGAATGTCACACCGGCGACTTTGCTTAATTTTGGTGGAACTGCACGAAAGGAGATCGAGATTTCATATATGTGTTGGGATTTCTTTCAAGTCCTCCTCGCGAGTTGTTTCAAATCATGGTCAATAAAGGTTAGTACCGACTTTCATCCACATGATGCTGCAGTGTGCTTTGAGATGTTGTGCTACTTGTATTGGTATTGTTTTGGATAAATGTTGAATTGAAGCTATTGAACTGCTGTCTTTTACCATTAAGTGAGCAAAAATTGTTCCAACCCAGACATGATGCTTGTTTCTTTGTTACAACAAAACTCTGCATCACCCCCTTTATAAATAGATGGAAGCACATGCTGTTGTTGCGTCCACTCTCACCTGGAACTGTTTATGCTTTTTGTTAATCTAATGTCGCTAGTAAAATTAAGCAATACCACTCTCAGAATTAATTAACTACTGAATCTTAGTTCAAAACTGCAACACTTGTTAGGGATTGGCTGGATTACCATTTTTATGGCCGCATGTTTCATCCTCCTATATTAGCCAGTAATTGATCTGTTAAAACGAATCAGTCGCATTGTTTTATGAATGGTACTATCCTACTTTGTAGTTCTTTCTACATGTTTAACCAATGTATTGTTAAGATAATGCCTTTGTTAAAATGTATCAGACGCGTTGTTTTAGGAATGGTACTTTTCTACTGTGTCATTCTTTATTCATGTTGAAACAAGTCATTGTTAAGATAATGTCTCAGTCAATATGAATGAATCACACTGATGGAGAATTGCTACTCTCCTGCTTTGCTTCCCATTAAAATAAGATAGATCAGTAGATGTTTTTCTTCTGGAAGTAAAAGTCATCAACCGTTATTTCCTAGTAATTATTTTCCTTATACCTATTGTTGCTTACAGGGATATCAAAATTAAAGCTCGGTTTTATTCCGACTTTGATTTTAGTTGAACTACACAAAAGGAGCCAACATGTCCAAGGCAAACTACTGCATTACTGGGTCCAATTAGTCGTACCACTTTGCAGAAAGAAGCACTCACTGTTTGCGCTACATTACAGAAGGAATGATCGAGCAACTTTACAGAGTATTAGTAGCCGTTGGTGACATGACTAGTCTACAGAGAGCATAGGCAACTCTACAACATGTGGAGTGCACTGGGGAAAAAGTGCCCAAACAAGTATAAGAAGCCATGACAGGACTCCAAGTCTGTCATTGTCATACTAAGCAACAATGATGGGGCATGTGGGTATGGTAATCTGTTTACCGTACTTCCAGTTTCTTAGTATGCCGATTGGAGGGTTGACACTGGGACCAATATTCATGTGTGTGCTGATGTGTCTTTGTTTTTTGCAGCATATAAATACAAAATCCACAGGGATGCTCAACTTGATTTTAGTGGAACTGCACAATATGTTGAGATGGTTTGTGTCCTCCATAATACTTCATCATGCACAATACATCGAATGGTTTTCTAATCATTCGTCATCACGTTGAACCACCGGACTATCAGCTGACAAACTGATGAAAAACCCTGCCCGTTCCACGATCATAGGCATTAAATATTTTGAATGGGAAAATCTTGTCAAAGTTTGATCATTGATGTTTGCAAGAAGAGATTAGTTTAATATATTGGAATTGGAAAACCTTGTCAAATTTTGCTCATTGATGTTAGCCAGAAGACATGCATTTGATATTTTTGAGTGGGACGCCCTTTGCTGTGAGCAGCGTCGATCTTTTTTCCTATTCTTGTGTTTAGTTTAGAAGTAAATAGTTACTCTGCTGAGATGTGTAGTCACATGAATGTTGACTTATGTAAGGTATTTTAAGAGTTTGTTCTAAATATTGTCTATGTAATGCCAGGCCTTGTGTTTTGATTGCAAAGATGAGCTTGGAATGTTGTGGCATGCGGCATCACGAGCTGTTCACCGTGCCTCCTCAGAATAATGCTTCGTATTGTTTTGCATGCTGATCTAATGCCAGTGATTTGCTTGTTAAGAAGATCATCCTCTTCTGTTGTTTCCGTGCTTAAGAAGTTCATCGTCTTATGTTTCATTCATAGCCTATACGACAAGTCGGGTACGTTAGACGTGAGACCATATGATCTTCCGACCAACTCATCATCTTAGGCCATGATTGGATCGTCGTTTTCCAACCAAAACTGCTTGTAAAACCGACACTTGTAAAGAAAAGCAGATGGTCTTGGGCAAAGCGCTTGGTTGGTTGATTTCGACTAGTAAAATATACACTGGCCTCTCAATTTACACGCGTAACCCGCCAGTTTTACTTACAAACCTCGGGCCGTCGGTTTCATTACGCCTGTATTTTACGCGTTGTTTCCGGTATTGAGTAAATTATACTTGTATCTTAATACTGTGTGAAATAAACCAGAGCTCCCAAGCGCGGCCTTACCGTTTCATGTCGTCTCAGTCTCTCGAAGGTGCTCATAGGTGTCCGATGATCCTGGCTTCCTGAATGAGCAGCAGGCGCTGTATCAGACCATCTGTAGGGCCCGCGAGGCCCTCTCCGTTGTCCTTCGAGTTCTTGTGCTCGCCGTGGCGCCGAGGATTCAGGAGATGACTTTATTTTTACTGGATGACAGTAGGGACCCACTAGGGCCATAGCCGTACGTACGCAAGTGCCTCCTTATTATGTACAACTATATTTTTGCTTCCTCCTGGTTTCCTGACATCATGGTCCCACACCATTGTCAACCTATGTAGTTAATATAAACGAGAGAATTGCACAAGGAGCGTCTGACAGCTGGGACCAAGCAGCTCGAGCAGTATTTGTATTTTTGAGGCGTGAGTACTGCAGAGTTTTTCTTGAGCAATGTTTTCATTGTTGTTCAGAGGAGAGCAGGGTATTAACTGGGCGGCCTGTGGCCCATCTAGCCTAGGCCAGATATCCAGCCCAAATATTAATTTTTTTCAAGATGAAAATGGCTAGCCCAGTTATACTTTTTTTTGAGGAATACTCAGGCAAGGTCAACTTGTTATTCTCCGCCCCACTAGGCTGCAAATCTTTCCTAGGAGGATGCATTAGGCTTAACAGCAAAATGGGCTCTAAGAAATAATAAATGGGATGTAATTATAAAAACTAGGCAGTAACTATAAAAGAATGCACCAAACACGTAATTAGTTTATAAAATATTATTTTTGGATTTTGAAAATTTTAATTTTTAATTGTTGTGTGTGCAATGTTTTGTTGGATTTTTACGTAATACAAATTTATATTTAATCTGACTAGAAATTTTGGGATAAAAATATTTCGGATCCCACCAAAATGTGGGAAATTTTACTGAATTCTATTTTAAACTGTTGGTTGAAATTATTAATCGTTGTCCTAGCTAGAAAATGGGTTGTACTTTTAACAAACTATAAATGGGTTGTAGTAAATTCCATTAGAATTCAAAAATGGGCTGTAGATTCTTAGAAATCGCAAATGGGATATAAGTTCTCTGCCACACACTTGTGGGCCTACTAAGTTGATGCGTCCCCTCAAAAAAATAAGTTGACGCGTATGCAAGGCTTTGTCAACTTATAGTCAACACACAGTTCTAGCAGCAGTGGCCGTTGGATGCCTATCCAACGGATGTCGTGCTTCTTCTTCAATCTCGGATATTCTAGCTTCAGCCGCCCAAAAAATGATTCCTCCCCATGAAATCTAGGGCGCACCTTTTTGGAGGCTAACCTGTGGGCCTACTAAGTTGACGCGTACCAAGGGCTTTGTCAACTTAGTCAATATAAACGATTCTAGCTGCAGTGACCATACGATGTCCATCCAACAGCCGTCGTGCTTCTTCAACCTCTAGTCTTCTTGCTCCAGCCGCCCAAAGCAGCGCCGGTCATGCCGCCTGCTCCTGCCTCCCATGGCTGGTTGTGCTGCCGCAGAGGCCTCACAGCCCCCTACTACTCCTACGGTTGCCCAGGCCATCTCTCCAGTCACCCACACCCCCTGTTATTCTACGGCGACAGCATCCTCACACCGAAGCCGAACCAGTGAACCCTCACACTCGTCTCCGCATGGGCATCCACTGCCGCATCTTCCCCGGCTCCGCGTCGTCCCCTTCCTAGGCCTCGCTGTCGTCCACCGCCCTGGTGCTCTCAGCGTGGCGTGGTCAACGTGGTCAAGGAACGACTTCCATCGGACGTGGACTGTACATGGAGAGGCTGATAGCTGGGTCCAGGCCACACACAAGGAAATGCGTTCTTATTACACGCAAAATAATGATTCCTCCAGCTGACATCTGGGACCCACCGGAAGGGCCTCTGTATTTCGTGAAAAAATGTTCCCCCCGCTGACAGGTCGGACCCACCAGCTATATCTTCGCACACAAGGAAGTGCCTCCTTATTACGCACAAAAAATGAATACTCCCCCTACTAGCTGGGACCCAGCATTGTGGGAGGCTGACTTGTTGGCCTACTAAGTTGACGGGGACGGAGCGCTTTGTCAACTTAGTCAATATGAACGATTATATCTCCATTGACCGTAGGATGTCCATCCAACGGTCGTAGTGCTTCTTCAACATCTGGTCTTCTTGCTCCAGCCGCCCAAAGCAGCACCTGTCGTGTCGCCTGCTCGTGCCTCCCGTGGCCGGCTGTGCTTCCGCGAAGGCCTCACCGCCCCCTACTACTCCCACCGCTGGCCAGGCCATCCCTCCACTCACCCACACCCCCTGTTATTCTACGGCGATGGCAGCCTCACACCGAAGCCGAACCAGTGAACCCTCGTACTCCCCTCCGCATGGGCATCCACTATCGTGTCTTCCCCGGCTCCGTGTCATCCCCTTCCTAGGCCTCGTCGTCGTCCACCGCCCTGGTGCTCTCGGCACGGCGTGGTCAACATGGTCAAGGAATGACTTCCATCGGAAGAGCACTGTACATGGAGTGGCTGACAGCTGGGTCCACGGCCGCAGCAAGGAAGTGCCTCCTTATTACGCGGAAAATAATGATTCGTCCAACTGACAGTAGGGACCCACCGGACGGGCCACCGTATTTCGTGAAAAAAATGTTTCCCCCCTGACTGCTGGGACCCATCAGCTATATCTTCGCACGCAAGGAAGTGCGTCCATATTACGGGCAAAAAAACCATTCGCCCCCTGACTGCTGGAACCCACCAACTACATCTTCGCACGCAAGGAAGTGCCTGACGGTCGGGACCCACCTGGTCGAAGCATACATAGCCTTGTCATTCTGGTCGTGAACGTGTACGTACATACTGGCCGATGTAGAGGCGCGCACGTGTCGTAGTAGAGGCGTGCACGTGTCATAGTAGACGCGCGCATGTAGCATATACGTGTACATATAGCGGCCAAGGTGCACGAAAGTAAATACGACCACGTACGTACATACGGGCGGGGTCTCAAATGCCTACTCGCGCATACGTACGGCCAGAGCTCGTGTACATGGCCGGGTCGTAACAGAGAAACTACGTCGTCGTCGTGTTCATGGGGAGGCAACCGGCGCGCTCGTCCATGGAATGCGTCGTCGTGTTCATCAGGAGGGCTTGGACGGAACAGCCGATGGAAACGAGGCCTCACATGCCGCATAATAGAGGAAACGGACTTGTGTTCAACCGGCCACGGTCGAAACGAGATCCTATTCATCAGGAGGGGTCTGGCGTACCGCAAAACGGAGGAAACAGACATCTGTTGGAACTCCTAGGGTCGAAACGGTGTCCTATTGATCAGGATGGGTGTGGCATACCGCAAAACAGAGGAAACAGACTTGTGTTGGAATGCTACGGTCGAAGCAGGGGTCCTGTTCAATGGGAGGGGTGTGGCGTACCGCAAAATGGGACTCCACGGGATACTGTTCATCTCCACCATCGACCTTGTCCAGACTCCACGGGCTAATGTTCATCCACCGTCGAGCTCCTCCAGCCTCCACCTGCGACTGTTCATCCACGGGCTCCTGTTCATCCAGCCTCCACCGCGTGCTACTCCACCGGCTACTGTTCAACCAGCCCTCTCCATGGGTCCTGTTCAACCACCCCTCGACGGGCTATTGTTCATCCAGCCCTCCATCGGCTACTGTTCAACCAGCCGTCCACCGACTACTGTTCAACCTTCCCTCCACGGGGTCATGTTCATCCAGCCCTCCACGGGGTCCTGCCCATCCATGCCCAACCGACTCGATCGATCGAGGTCCTGTTCATCCAGCGGGAACACCACGGGGTCCTGTTCATCCAACCCCTACCGGGAACTGTTCATCCAAACCCCACCAACAATGCTCACTATTCATCCAAAGGCAGCATCAATCGGCTTCAGTTAGTAGCAGTATAAAAGGAATCGCTCGATCGGGTTCAGTTAACAGCCATCGATCGATCGCTCGGGTTCAGCAACATGTAGACTGCAGTGCAATCGCTCGGGTTCAGTAGGCGAACGCCTCGCTCGGGTTTAGTTTGAACCCGATCGCATGTACGAGATAAACACGCAAACCTCCGTGTATCACTCGGCCCTGACCACCCACCGTAACCGGGAACACCCCGATATTTTCCTCGCCCTTGCTTCTACCATGATTTTTTTCCGTCATGGACGGCCCAAAGAATATCATGCAGCTGTGTCTCCGGCCCGCCTAGGACGAAAAGCCCATTTTCTGTCATGATTTTTTGTCATAGAAGTAGGAGCCCACCACATCTATGATGATACCGGGTTTTGTCACAATTATCGTCATAGAAGTGTCATAAGTATGATAGAAATTTTTTTCGTTCGGCCCAAAATGTCACGGATGTGTCTTGTTTTTTTTGTAGTGACACACACACTGCACACACACACCCCTCCCCCGAGCACACAGTTCATCCCCATCCAAGGTTATATGGCGACCACTCTCTCTTGTGCTTCTCTGCACCCCAGCATGCACAACACCTCAATCTTCAAAGAGGGCATCGAGGAGATCGAAGACGGTGATCACACAGCACTAGAGAATGCGGGGCCATTTGGAAGCAGGATGATGTGACGACAGCTGACTGACTCCTCCCCACCCTCTCTCCTGCACAAAATTACCAATCCCTCTCTCCCCCGCACAAAATTATTAATCCCTCCACCCATGAGATCCTTCCCCTCTCGTCCATGTTTTTCCAGCTCTCTCATTAAACCTGTTGTCCCTTCTCCTTCCACATGTACAGAATCCGGATGCACACGCATCTCGCGTATATTACATGTCTCCATCTTTCTCACAGACCTAACTTCTTCCTCTTTCTTTCTCTCTCTATCTCTCTCTCTACCGCGTTATGTTTGTCTCCTACTCTGTCGTCCACATACATACAATCTTTCCCGCCCTATCTGCTCCATCTTTGCAAGCTCTCTCTACGCGTTTCATTCACACAATGGGATGTGTTCAAAATGTTGCTTTTATAATGGATGATGTAGACTTATGTTTGGTTTTGTTGCATCCTACAAAGTAATAACTATGAAATGCATTTAAATTCTCATTCGACTGGAATTATGTGAGTTTGAGCATATTGTGAAGTACTATAGACCTCGTATACATCTTGGAATTCAACAATGATTGTAACTATTGAATTGTATAGACCATTACATTCGAAGTCAGTGCCCTAATATATTTAGTTCACAATTGCAACAAATGATTAATTCACTACAAAATAAGAAAACAAATGTGTACTCCCTCCGTTTTTACTTAAGTCCGCGTATTAGCGTTGGTCAAAGTCAAGTTTTGTAAACTCTCAAAAAGTTTATAACAAAAAATATTAACATATACAATAACAAATAAATACCATTAGATTCATTATTGAATGTACTTTCACATCATACATATTTGTTATGGTAAATGTTTATATTTTTCTATAAACTTGGTCAAACTTTAGGAAGTTTGACTTCGGTCAAACCTAATATGCAGAGTTAATAAAAATGGAGGGAGTACTAGTAGTTACTAGTACTACTCGCTAGTTGCCATCATGCCACACGGGGAGCTCAGTGTCACAAAATTTTGAGGTCGGCGGGAAAATCTCCCGCGACCCTGATTTGAGCAGTGGGAAGTTACCATCATAGCCTTCGGAACAGGCCTACGGATGACGCTTGATAAGGGGCTATTTTCATAACTTCAGGTTCACCCTACCCAGCCAACCCCACCCCGGCACCCAGAGTAGTACACCTGAATACTCCCCATTTTCTATCCCCATCGCAAAATAGACTTCTCCACGGCACCGCAGCCTTCGTGCTCCTCCCCTTCTACATCGGCGCACTCGTCCACCGCAGTGCATCTGCCTCATCGACGACCTTGTATGCCGCGCTAGAGTCGTTCACCGTCGTCGTCGTGCATGGAGCCTCTTCCCCGGCACCATCTTCCACGGTCTCGGATCTGCTTCTCGGAAGCCGACGCCAAGCGCAGAAGCACCACCGTCGTGGACAATGAACTGACTCCCATTGCCGACCATTATGCACAGAGGCCACCGCGACCATCGTTCTCCTCCTCGATTGGTAATGTGTGTATTGAATCACTTTGCAGTACATGTGCAGTTCCAATTTTGTTCATACCTACCCTTCAAATTTCCTGCTTGCTATTGTTCCCGTAAAAGTAATTGGTTATAGCCTCCATTGTCCAATAGAATATCATCTTGTAATTGTGCGTCGCTCCTGTATTGCGCTGTGCTTGGGTAGGTTCTTCATCTGCAACCAGTAGTGTGGAAAATGATGGAAAGTTTTTTAGAACTAGCAAGATGCCCATGTGTTGCATGCATCAAGACGCATTTGTATCAGTAGTTTATATTGTGGGAGAAAAGGATGAATGAGGGAAGGCCTTATTTGCAAATCTAGAGAGGGGTGTGGGTATCTTTTTGCAAAATTGCCATAGTTTGCTTCCTATCTGTCGGATATAAATCCGACGGCCTATATTGCAGGATGACAGGCACACCATCATCACCAACTCTGTTTTTTTTAAAGTAGACATTAGAGAAGTAGAGATAAATATTAAATATAAAATAAATATAACAGTAGAGAAGAGAGTAGAGATAGCAGGGACATCGGGAAAGGATCGCGCGCGCGGGAAAAAGCGGTCGGGCGTGCGCTAGTTTTGCGCGCGGTGTCCGGCGCGCTTTATAAAATCCAACGCCCTCCCACTGCTCTATGCCTTGCCACCGCTCTCTCCCCGCTCTGTGCCTCGCCACCGCTCTCTCCCAGCTCTTTCTCACCTCGCATCCGCTGCACCACCATGCTGCTGCGTCACTGGGAAACTTGGGGATACCGCGACATCCGCGCACGCCCCTCCGGCGGCTTCTCCGCCGAGATCCGGTTCCACAGGGATGCGCCTCGGCCACCGCAATTTCGACACTGCCAACAAGGCCGCCCACGCGTACGATGCAACGGTGTGGTGCCTCCGGTGGCCTCATTGAACATTGAACTTCCCCAATGTACCGACGTGGGAGCGGGCGCAGGAGCTCGCGCCTCTGCCGCGACTTATCACCGACGAGGATCGTCGCGACAACCAGAGGCGGGAGCATCGTCTCGGCATCGTCGAGATGGACGAGGAAGCCATGGCGCTGTGGCGCCAACGCTTCCCGCGGGACATCATCAACAAGCGCGAGTTCTACGCGCAAAGGAGGGTGTCGGAGTAATGGGCCACGGGTAGCCTCACCCGAGACCCTGAACATATCAAAACTTTGGGCCGGCCTCGCCCCGCACTGTCCAAACCTGAGGCTCCGCCCTCCGGGGGCCGGCTGGCTCAAGGGCCAGCCACCGGAGGACGGCCAACACCAGTAGGCAGCACCAAGACCGGCCGGCTCTAGTCTGTCGGCCTCTAGAGAGGACGGCGTCGGGCAGGCGGCCACCTGGCGCCCTCAGAGTTTGCACCCCCATCAAGAGGACGAGATAGGGCATGGCTACAATGAAGCCCCTCACCTCCGAATCTTGGGCTTGGCGTGGCCACAGTGCCCCGTATAGGTGGAGATCTCCCCACGACGGGGCACTGTCGCCACTTCCCCCTGACGTCACTCCGGACAGGCGGAGCCTTGTTTCCCACGACGACCTGTCGGTACGGCCCGCAGGCTGTGGGCCCTACTGGGCAGTGACACCTTGGAAGACGGCGATGCTGAATCAGTCGGACCAGGGGAAGGCCGGCCTCCAGCAGGCGGCCGTCCCTTCCCACGAAGCAAGTGCACCATTAACCTGATGAGACTAGGTGTGGCTACAGTGATCTCCCGCCAGGCGGCGGGACTGTAGCCACGCTAAGTTGACCAAGCCCGCGTCATTAGCAGCATGGCTACAGTGAGCAGCCACCAACCAGACCCGCCAGTGGCGGGAGCGGCCTGTCGGCTCTGTACCAGACCAGGCGGCGGGCCCAGGTAGTCGGCGGAGAAGCCGGAGGCCGGAGACACTGACAGACGGGCCTAGCACCCGGCCAGATTACCATTGTACCCCTGGGGGGTAGGCCTATATAAACCCCCCAGGGCACCCATGCAAAGGGTCCCACCCCATTATATCCAGCCATTCCCCTAGAGCAGGAGAGAGCTAGCCTTGCCTTCTCCTACCTCTAGCGTATAGCTCAAGGAGCACCTTTTGTATCACTTGTGCCTTAGTGACCATGCGGAGACCCCACAGAGTAGGACTAGGGGTGTTATCTCCTAGGAGAGCCCCAAACCTAGGTAAAGTACGCCGGCATTCGTGTCTACGCCTCATCCCGCTTCCAGGCACCGGCGACGTTCTACTCGCTCCCACCATGACAAGCCATCCTTTGGCATATGCCGCACCCAACCCCCGACATTTGGCGCCCACCGTGGGGCGAGGTTCACCATCTCCCAGAGATCTGCTCTGGACGGGAACCTTGTTCCTTCCTGGCGAGCGAATCCAGCCCAACACGCCCAATTGCGTCAGCCTCGATGCCCTGCATGGCACGGAGATCGCTTGTGCGGCGAGCTGCCTCGCCAACCTTATTGGCGAGGTTCACCTCTCCGACGAGCCGGCCTCCGACGCGGGCACCGGCTGCCCCGAGAGCCGTCTCGTTAGCCTCCTTGACCAGCTTCATGTCACCAGCGAGCCGGCTGTGGACCTGGAGTCTGTTGGCTCCACCGACCCGATGATCGACGACTCCGACACGGCGTCGCTTGACGCGTTCCCCACCAACGTGGTGATCTACAACGAGCCGCCTCCTCGCGAGCACAGTGGCGGGAGCACCATCACGGAGGTGCTCGTCATCAACAGTGGCGAGCACTCGGTCGGAGACACTCGAGACCCACTCGATGCGGTGCTGCGAGACCTGACGGCGCGCATCCCAGAAGACACAGATGTTGAGACCCTGGAAGCACGCCGCGTCCAGCTCCTCGAGAGTGCTGCCAGCGTGCGATGCCTCTTGGACGCCTATCGGCGTGAGATGGATTGGGCCATTGGCGGCATGCCGGCTCTTGAGGGGCCTAGCCGCATTTGCTCTATCCGGCAGCATGGCGCGACCATCGCTAGCATGTTCGGGGCAGAACGCCCCGTCTATGCCTCGCCTGCAGAGAACATCCGGGCCGCCCAGGCGGTGACAGACGAGCTGGATAAGTACGAGGGCGATGAGTGTCGCCACATGACACAGCGAGTCCCGCAGCTCCTAGACACGGCCACCGTGCAGCACGAAACCGGCTGCCGCGCTGAATTGCCCGCGCCGCGGAATGACGAACCGCCCCTTCGCCAGGACCACGGCGCGACATCCTGGAAGCCAACTGGCGGCGCCCATGGAAGACGAGGCAACGAGCCGGCTGCCAGCCAAATCCAGACTTGCCTTTCCATCGAGCGTGATGAAGACGGGCACCCTCGAGCGGTGGAGCGGCGAGGTGACCCTCCGCCTCCTCTGCCTCGTGGAGCAAGGCATCCCACTCCACTGCCTGTCACGCACCCGAACTCGGCGACCGCGTTGGCCGCCGAGAGGGAGTCCGAGAGCACGACGCCCGCCATCGGATCGACCACCTCAATCGATCCCTGGCACTAGAAGAAGAAGATGCATTGGGCCCGCCCTGTTTCGGCCCACGATTCTGAGATGAGCCTTTTCCCAAAGTGTTCACGCTCCCGAGAGATACGCCCAAGTACACCGGCTCCGTGAAGCCGGAGGACTGGCTGGTCGACTACTCCACAGCCGTCAGCATAGCGAACGGCAACAAGCGCGTTGACGTGAAGTACGTCCTGCTCATGCTTCAAGGCACAGCCCGAACATGGCTTAACAGCCTGAAGCCCCGCAACATCAACAGCTGGGTTGATTTCACCGAGGCCTTCATCCGCAACTTCACCAGCATGTATAAGCGGCCTCCCAAGCCCCGACAGCTCTCCTTTTGCGTCCAAGGGTCCAGCGAATTGACTCATGACTATCTCACGCGCTGGGCCGAGCTGTGCAACTCCTGCGAAGGCGTGCATGAGGTGCAGGCAATCGAGTACTTCACCGTCGGGTGCAGAAAGGGCACCCTCCTCAAGCATCGACTCCTCTGTGACGAGCCTGCGATACTCGATGAGCTGCTGATCATCGCCGACAAGCACGCCCGGCCGACTCCTCCATGAAGGCGGAAATCCTAGTTGATGCGTTTGGCAAGGTGGCGCCTCAGGCCCCTTGGACTCCGGCTGGCGAGACCAGTCGGCGACAGCATCCAAGCGACAACAAACGGAAGGCCACTCAGCCGGTTTCCACCAGCCGATAGGTGGCGACAGTCGAAGACCATCAGCCGGAGGGGCAGCCGGCACCCAAACGCCAGAAGGGAGGCAAGCCCAATTGGTTGCCCACCTTCTCTTATGAGCAGACCCTAGATGCACCTTGCAAATTCCATAGCGGTGCAAAGCTGTCCAACCACACCACTCGGAAGTGTCATTGGCTCACCAGAATCACCAAGGGAGATGGACTTCTGCCTCCTCCACCTGCCTGACCGCCGCCTCCTCAGCCCCAGCAGCCGGCGGCCTGGCCAGTCAGTGCCATACAAGACGAGTATCCAAAGGAACACGGAGCTTATGTCATGTTCACCAGTGTTGCTGATGATAGACGCAGCAGACGGCTGCAACAGCAAGAAGTACAACCAGTGGCCTGAAATACTCCTGAGTTCATACATTGGTCTGAGAAGCCTATTAGTTGGAGCAGGGCTGACCACCCGGAAGTGATCCCTTCCCCAGGCTCATACGCCATGGTCCTAGATGCTACCTTTGCAACGGATAGGCGGGCAGCGCGTTTCTCCAGAGTCTTGATAGATGGCGGCAGCAGCATCAATATCCTGTACCGTGACACAATGCAGAAGTTGGGATTCAAGCAGAAGCAGCTCCTTCCCAGTCGGACTGTATTCCATGGCATAGTCCCTGGCCTTTCCTGCTCACCAATCGGCAAGACCCAAATTGATGTTCTCTTCGGAGACAAGAATCATTTCTGCCGTGAGCCAATTTGGTTTGAAGTGGTGGACCTTGAAAGCCCCTACCATGCACTGCTTGGCCGACCCGCTCTGGCCAACTTCATGGCAGTCCCCCACTATGCTTAGCTCAAGATGAAGATGCCGAGTACCAAGGGGATCCTGACTATAGTCGAAGACTACAAGAAGTCAACTGCCTGTGCCGCGGATAGCAGCTGGCTAGCTGAGTCCCTCATGATCGCAGCTGAGAAGAGGCTCCTTGACCGGGTGGTGGCGATGGCAGGCAGGAAGCCGGAAATGTCACCCATCCCCAAGGACTCGGAGGTTGAGGGCTCGTTCAAGCCGGCAAAGGAAACAAAGAAGATACCTTTGGACCCGGAGCACCCGGAGAGGCACGCTGTCATAGGTGCAAACCTTGACAGCAAATAGGAAAGCGAGCTCGTCGATTTCCTCCATGAGAATCGGGACATCTTCGCATGGTCTCCCAAGGACATGCTGAGTGTTCCGACGGATTTCGCCGAGCACAAGTTACATGTCTGACCTGACGCCAAGCCGGTCAGGCAGCCCTTGCGCCGCCTGTCAGAAGAGAAGAGAAGAGTTGTCGGAGAAGAGATAGTCCGGCTTCTAGCTGCCGGATTCATCATGGAAGTGTTCTTTCCAGAGTGGCTGGTGAGGGAGTCCTGGATTAGGGGGTATCCGGACAGTCGGACTATATACTTTGGTCGGACTGTTGGACCGCGAAGATACAAGACTCAAGACTTTGTCCCATGTCTAGATGGGACTCTCCTTTGCGTGGAAGACAAGGTTGGCGATCCGATATTATATTTCCTTCTTTGTAACCGACTCCATGTAAACCCTAGACCTCTCTAGTGTCTATATAAACCGGAGGGTTTAGTCCTTAGACACAGAATCATAATCATCATAGGCTAGCTTCTAGGGTTTGGCCTCTACAATCTCGTGGTAGATCAACTCTTGTAATACCCATATCATCAATATCAATCAAGCAGGAAGTAGGATTTTACCTCCATCAAGAGGGCCCGAACCTGGGTAAAACATCATGTCCCTTGCCTCCTGTTACCATTAGCCTTAGACGCACAGATCGGGACCCCCTACCCGAGATCTGCCAGTTTTGACACCGACATTGGTGCTTTCATTGAGAGTTCCTCTGTGTCGTTGCTGCAAGGCTTGATGGCTCCTTCAATCAACAACAATGTGGTCCAGGGTGAGACTTTTCTCCCTGGACAGATCTTCGTGTTCGGCGGCTTCACACTGCGGGCCAATTCGCTTGGCCATCTGGAGCAGATCGACAGCTACGCCCCTGGCCACCAGGTCAAATTCGGAAACTTGAACTATACGACCGATATCCGCGGAGACTTGATCTTCAACGGATTCGGGCCTGCGCCAGGAGGCAGGAGCGCCTGACAGTCACAATGAGCACGGCTTAGACCTACTGTCGGACAATGCTTGGGATATCGCCCCTGCAGGAGCCCGGGACCAAAATCCGGAGCAGATTGCATCGCCCGAGGACGGGTGGATGGACCCCGCCCCAAAGGCCGCACACTCATCGGCGGTAGAGCCGAACACAGGCCTCACCCCCAAGGAAGCCTGTGACACCGGACCCCCGGACTCGTATCCGGCTGTAGGTTCCAGTCCGTGCACTCCCGAGCCCGCCGAATCTGGTTGGGTTCCGGTAATGGAGTTCATCGTTGCGGATATCTTCCAGTGCTCGCCCCTTGGCGACATGCTGAACTCATTAAAGTCTCTCTCTTTGTCAGGAGACTCCTGGGTGAACTATGTTCGGCTCAAGAGGGAAGAAGGTGACGAAGAAATCCGTTACCCACCCACCACCCACTTCATAGCCATTGTCGATGATGTATCAGACATGCTTGACTTCGACTCCGATGATACTGATGGTATGGACGTCGGTGCAGGAGACGATTTAGAACCAAGGGGGCGCTGGACTGCCACCTCGTCATACGATATATACATGGTGGATACGCCTAAGGAGGATGACAGCGACAAACCAGAGGACAAAACCCCCGGGCAAAAGCCAAAACAACGGCGCAGACGCCGCTCCAAGTCCAGCAACAGTAAAAATAGCGATAACAGAGCTAGAAAGATCTACACCCCAGTCAACTTAGAAGGCAACAATGACCATATGGACCCAGCAATGGAGCAGGATGAGCCAGGTCACGCCGAACACAGCTCGGAGCAGACGCCCGATCACAATGATCCCGAGGGACGAATTCATCAAACCGCCCCAGGACAAGAGCACAGTCCGGATGATGATGCACTCATCATCCGGGAAACACGTTTGGAATGAGATAACCTCCACATAAGGCTTATGGCCACTGAGAGAAGTCTAAACAAGCAGAAGAAACGACTTATTAAGGCCGCACAGGAAATGCTCAATCGCAGATGGAATAAAGTGCTAGACACTGAAGAAAAGTACGGTGACAATCGCCACACAAAGAGCTATCCAAAACGCAAGTTGCTGCGAGAATTCAACGATGAGGCCGTTCCTCCAAAGAACAATAAGGCCAGGAGGCCGGACAAACCACTTCGTAACCGCAATAGAGCAGCTACCGACGCCGCACACAATTTACGCGAGCTCCATGATAAAAAAGCCGGCACGGCGAGGTCCATCTATGGATCTAAAGGACACACCCCGACGTAGGACTATGGTCACCAAAACGATCATACCGATCGGATACCAGTTCGGAATCAGCACCGGACACAACAACAGCCGATGGCATGCTACAGCACGTCCAAATACAGAGGGGCTTCTCACCCCCTGTGCTTCACCGAAGAGGTACTGGACCATGATATTCCACAGGGTTTTAAACCTGTGAACATAGAGGCATACGACGGAACGACAGACCCAGGGGTCTGGATCAAGGATTTTATCCTGCATATCCACATGGCTCGTGGGGACGACCTCCACGCCATCAAATACCTTCCACTCAAGTTGAAGGGACCAGCTCGACACTGGTTGAAAAGCCTCCCTGAAAATTCAATTGGAAGTTGGGAGGAACTCGAGGATGCTTTCAGGGCCAATGTTCAAGGGACCTATGTCCGGCCTCTAGATGCGGACGATTTAAGTCACATAATTCAACAGCCCGGAGAGTCTGCCCACAAGCTTTGGAACAGATTCCTCACTAAGAAGAATCAAATCGTTGATTGTTCGGATGCCGAAGCCCTAGCGGCCTTCAAGCACAGCATCCGGGATGAATGGCTCACCAGACACCTCGGCCAAGAAAAGCCGAGGACAATGGCAGCCCTAACAAACCTTATGACCCGATTTTGCGGAGGCGAAGATAGCTGGTTGGCCCGTAAAGGCACCAGCGACCCAAGTACATCCGAAATCAGGGATGGCAACGGGAAGCCACGGTGCAATAAAAACAAACTTCAAAACAAGGAAGAAAGTCTAGACAACACAACGGTCAACGCCAGAATCAGGGGCTCTCGACCTGGTCAACAAAACAAGCCATTTAAAGCCAGTAAAGAGGGACCGTCCGGCTTGAACAAAGTCCTAGACAGACTGTGCCAAATTCATGGCACCCCCGAAAAACCTGTGAACCACACTCACCACTACAAAGAAAAGACACATCTGTGACATTTTGGGCCGAACGATATTTTTTCTATCATACATATAACACTTCTATGACGATAATTGTGAAAAAACCCGGGATCATCATAGATGGGGTGGGCTCCTACTTCTATGACAAAAAATCATGATAGAAAATGGGCTTTTCTTCCTGGGCGGGCTGGAGTCGCAGCTGCATGACATTCTTTGGGCCGTCCATGACGGGAAAAACCATGGTAGAAGCAAGGGGGAGGAAAATTTTGGGGAGTTGCCGGTTACGGTGGGAGGTCGGGGGCCGAGCGATGGGCGTTTCTCTCGTACACGTACACGCATGTGTGCGAGGCGTTGGCTCTAACTGAACCTGAGCGAGGCGTTGGGCTCTAACTGAACCCGAGCGATTGCACTGCAGGCTATGCGTTACTGAACCCGAGTGATCGATCGATGGCTGTTAACTGAACCCGATGGAGCGATTCCTTCGCTACTGCTACTAACTGAAGCCGGTCGATTGATTGAATAGTGAGCGTTGCGGGGGGGTTTGGATGAACAGTGAGCGGTGGCGTTGCCTCTGGATGAATAGGACCCCGTGGTGTGGAGGGCTGGATGAACAGTAGACGGTGGAGGGGTGGCCGTGGAGGGGTGGTTGAAGAGGACCCCATGGTGTGGAGGGATGGGTGAACAGTAGACGGTGGAGGGCTGGATGAACAGTAGACGGTGGAGGGGTGGTTGAACAGTAGCCGGTGGAATAGCGCGCGGTGGAGGCTGGATGAACAGGAGCCCGTGGAGGCTGGAGGAGGTCGACGGTATCCCGTGGAGGCTGGAGGAGGTCGACGGTGGAGATGAACAGTATCCCGTGGAGTCCCGTTTTGTGGTACGCCACACCCCTCCCGATGAACAGGACCCCTGTTTCGACCGTAGGAGGTCCGTTTCGTCTGTTTTGCGGTACGCCACACCCCTCCCGATCAACAGTACCCCCGTTTCGACCGCAGGAGGTCCGTTTCCTCCATTTTGTGGTATGCCACACCCCTCCCGATCAACAGGACCCCCGTTTCGACCGTAGGAGGTCTGTTTCCTCTGTAGGAGGTCCGTTTCCTCCGTTTTGCGATTCGCCACACCCCTCCCGATCAACAGGACCCCCGTTTCGACCGTAGGAGGTCCATTTCCTCCGTTTTGCGGTACGCCAGGCCCCTCCCGATCAACAGGACCCGTTTTGAACGTGGCCGGTCCAACACAAGGCCGATTCCTCCATTTTGCGGTATGCCAGGCCTCGTTTCCATCGCCTGTTCCGTCCAAGCCCTCTCGATGAACACGACCACGCATTTTGTTCTGACCCAGCCGGTTGGCTCCCCATGAACACGACGACGACGCTGTTTCTCCGTTCCGACCCAGCCATGTACATATGCACGAGTAGGCGTTCGAGACCCTGCCCGGATGTACATACGTGGCCGTATTTTCTTTCTTGCACCCTCGCCGTTGTACGTAAATGTACATGCTACGTGCGCGCCTCTACTACGACGTGCGCTCCTCTACTAAGACACGTGCGCGCATCTACATCAACTAGTATGTACGTACACGTTCGCGACCAGAATGACAACGCTACGTACGCTTCAACCAGGTGGGTCCCGACTGTCAGGCACTTCCTTGCCTTCGAAGATGTAGCTGGTGGGTCCCAGCAGTCAGGGGGCGAATCGTTTTTTTTGCCCGGACGCACTTCCTTGCGTGCGAAGATGTAGCTGGTGGGTCCTAGCAGTCAGGGGGGCGAATCGCTTTTTTTGCCTGGACGCACTTCCTTGCGTGCGAAGATGTAGCTGGTGGGTCCCAGCAGTCAGGGGGGGAAATCGTTTTTTTTTTTGCCCGGACGCACTTCCTTGCGTGCGAAGGTGTAGCTGGTGGATCCCAGCAGTCAGGGGGAAATGTTTTTTCGCGAAATATTGTGGCCCGTCCGGTGGGTCCCCGTTGTCAGGTGGAGGAATAATTATTTTGCGCGTAATAAGGAGGCACTTCCTTGCTGCGGCCGTGGACCCAGTTGTCAGCCTCTGCACGTACAGTCCACGTCCGATGGAAGTCGTTCGTTGACCATGTTGACCACGCCGCGCCGAGAGCACCATGGCGGTGGACGACATCGAGGCCTAGGAAGGGGACGACGCGGCAGTGGATGCCTACGCGTAGAGGAGTACGAGGGTTCACTAGTTTGCTGCGGTGTGAGGCTGCCGTCGCCGCAGAATAATAGGGGGTGTGGGTGAGTAGAGGGATGACTTCGCTAGCGGTGGGAGTAGTAGGGGGCGGTGAGGCCTCCGCCGCATCGTAGGGGTGCGGTGACGGTTAAAAACTTATACGAAATTTTGCATATTTTGGTGCAGTCTGAACTGTTTTTAATCCCGAAATTTCGACTCACATTCAAACTGATTTTAAAAATAAATGTATATCAATATAAAATCCAACAAATTCTCCACGCATAAAAATTAATGTAATTTAACATCTCGAAATGAAATAAAATATATTTGAAACTAATTTATGGTTTGATGTGTTTTCAAAATGTGCAGCCCATTTCTCATTACTGATGGGTCATTTTCTTGGCCAACCGAATGAAAGCTCTCCTTGTCTTGAAAGATTTGCAGCCCAACAGGCCTGACAAAGCGACTTACTTGGCAAATCACAAAAAAACTGGGCTGTGGCCGTGGACCCAGCTGTCAGCCTCTCCACGTACAGTACTCTTCCGATGGAATGTCGTTGACCACATTGACCACGCCGCGCTGATAGCACCAAGGCGGTGGGCGACAGCGAGGCCTAGGAAGGGGACGATGCGGAGCCGGGGAAGAGGCGGCAATGTATGCCCACGCGGAGAGGAGTACGAGGATTCACTGGTTCGGCTGCGGTGTGAGGCTGCCGTCGCCACAGGGCCTAGTTAGCAGTGGGAGTAGTAGGGGGCAATGAGGCCTCAACGGCAGCACAGCCGGCCACTGGAGGCAGGAGCAGGCGGTCTCCCCGGCGCTGGTTTGGGCGGCTGGTGCAAGAAGAGCAGCGATTGAAGAAGCAGCAGGATCGTTCGATTCAAATCCAATGGTTACTGCTGTTAGAATCGTTTGTTGACTAAGTTGACAAGCCCTGCGTACGCGTCAACGTAGTAGGCCCACAGGTCAGCCCCCCAACCGGTGCGCCCCAGATGTCACTGGGAGGAATCATTTTTTTCACGTAATAAGGAGGCAGTTGATTGCGTGCGGCCAGGCCAGCAGAGGGAGTAGGGTGGGCCGGGGAAGCCAGCGCGACATCATAGCGGGCCACAAGAGGAGGGAGCAGGCAGTCCCACCAGTGCTAGTTTAGGCGGCTGGAGTAGGAAGATCAGAGATTGAAGAAGCACAGCGGCTAGAATCGTGAATTCACTAACAAAGCCTTGCGGAAACAAGTTAGCCTTGAAATCTGTGGCGTGTACAGCCCATTTGCTATTATTTTTATAATTTTTATTCATTTTCTAATTCATATGGAATTTATTGCAGTCCGTTTTCCATTTTTAGAATTGCCGGCCATTTTCTGGTCAGTACTAGGGTCAAAAAATTAACTAAATATGTGGGAAATTTTGAAAATTCGCAAATTTTTGCTGGGGAACGAATCATTCTTAATACAAAAATTAATAGCCATACTAAAATAAATTTAAAAATAAATTAGTACTATGTCATGTTAAATCCAATGAAATACATATAAGATATCAGTGAAGAACAAAATTCAAAAAAAAAACTAATATCCCATTTGCTATAAATTTTTTGGAATTTTCAACCCCTTTTGATATTACTTTTAACAAATATTGACCATACTCTTTGGCCAGGACGGAATGCATCCCTCGTCATCTTGAAAGATTTGCAGCCCAGTAATTCAGAGAAAACAAATAGGCCTAGCTTGGGTATTCTTCAAAAAGAAATATTGGGCTACCTATTTTCCCAAAGAACTGGTGCATGAGCATTTAGCTTTATTTATTTATTTACTTATTTATGTTTAGGGGACCATGAGCATGTACCTGGGCCGGATTCATGTGAGAGCCTCCCTTCCAGTTAATTATGGGCTTCTCTATTGGGCCTTCATCAGTGGGTTGCATGTTATCAACAAGTGGAAAATGTGTTCCGTATGAAAAATAGTATGAGCTACGTACGGTACGGGGCACTAAAGGATCGAACCGTGCAACGACTTCCAAAACATTGTGTTTGTCGTTCTAACCACACATTTATTCAACCAACAGACGAAATATATTACTGATTGTACATTGAAAACAACAGCAGTAACAACCAGGGCTGGGGGTGCAACAGAAGCAGTAAGCAGGCCAAAAGAGTGAAGACGCAACTCTCTCTTCCAAACCAAACATCAGCCATCATTACAAAAGGGCTACCAAAAAAGAACAAGTGTATGCATCAAACTAAATAAAGATCCTACTACACCAAGTGTACGCATCTAACTAACTGGCTCAGTTAGATGTTACTATTTATTAAGTTGTGGAGATTGGCTGACGGCTTCAACCAGATGGGTGCCTGATGGGGGAAACTCCAGCCAGCAGGTCGAACTCTGATACTTGCGACCCTCTCTCCTACTTTGGGTTGCAGAGAGTGGCGGCACATATCAGGGTATGGTGCATGCAGAGACGCATGGTACGCTGTGTACAGACAGTTTTGCCTGATGAACGAAACCGCGCTGCCATCATGATCCCTGCCGTCGGTTATCTGTTGGTTAATCGGATAATTCAGTCCGACAAACAGAGAGCATGTACTAAGGCTACTTACCAGCCTCCAGTCAAAAATTCCTGAAGGCCCAGAGAAGCTGGGATCCTGCTCAAAGACCTTGCAGTGACTGTGATTGTATTCCGCAAAACAACACGTCCGGTACGTGCGAACGATCATCAATCTTTCACCATCGTCTGATCGAGCCAGGAACCACCTGCAACTGCCATGCCGCTTTTCTTTGAAAGGTTCTGGGATTAGGAAGGGTAGGAACACCAGGCCGCCTACAACATCATATCAAGTTGGAGTCAAATAAAAAAGGGCTCTTGATTTAGTCAATCTTAAGAACGACATGTTATCAGCATGAGTATTTTTTCAGTAAATGTTGACAGTAATATAAGCAAGCTATCATGATATCATAGGAAAGTAACATACTGCTGTAACAGCCATTTGTAGCGATGACTGGAGTAGGCCAGCAATACATCCAGCCATAGAAGGAGTCGACAGCGTAAATGAAGCCCTTGTGTTCAATGGCATCAGAGAACCATGGAGGATGTATGATCCTGCGATGGACGTGCAGATTTATCCACTTACCGTAGTGACCTCTTAGATAGGCAAGACCACGGTTGAAGAACGCAATTAGCCTGAAATCTTTATAATTCACAGATCTTGTGGGCACTTGGCAGATTACAACCTTGAGCAAATCAAACTTGGTATCATGTTGGCTACTGTAAGATTCCGAGTATTCTGGGCCGCGGTGCCAAAGCAGTGTAGTGTTAATCGAAGGAAGGGGGATCAATCACCGGGTGTAGACCTCCACGAGCATCCAGCTGCCACGACCGTCGACGAGCACCATCCAAGACGTGTTCATGCCGACCCAGTACATACCGTTAATGTAGTTGAGGCTGACGGGGATCGGATCGCAGTGAAGGGGGTTGATGCTCGCCACCCTACGATCATTATGCTGCGTGACATGTTGTTTCTGAAGATCAGGCGGCATCGGCAAGCAAGGAGCTAGCTTAAAAAGCTCTGGCCTAAGGGCTTTGAGTAGACGGTACAGCCCCGATGAGCACGCGGCGAGCAGCATGGTAGTGAGATTGTCCACACGCGAAGCAATGAGCTTGATTACCTCTGTGGGGAGCAAATTCCAGCCACTCTTTCGGCAGACGCTCCTCGGTTATGCCATTGTTAGTGCTTGGGTTTCGGACAAGGGTGGAGGTGCCTTGGCGGGGATGGAAGCTTGGACGAGATTATGTGCGGAAAAAGATGGAGAAGCGAATATGTGCTGCAGGAAGTGGAGAGGTGATGATGACTACAACACATTGCTTGACTTACGAGACAAATACCAGCAGCATAGGGTCATATCGATGCCAGACAACTTGCTTGAGTGATCACAGTATTGGTACTCCCTATAGTACCTACTAGAGTACTATGCCCTAGCTTGCTAGAGTAGAGTAGTAGAGTAGGACTCTGCTCTACTACTAGCATCGGAGGAGTAGTATATTCTAATATAAAATAGTTACGAACTTCAATGCCCGATCGTGGAACGACTACGAACCGTGCTCAGAGACCGTGTCTACGTGGTGTTTGGACTTATATGCAAAAAAATAGCAAGATGCCCGTGCATTGCACGACACACAATCATCACCAACTCGGTTTTTTCTCTGCTCCTACTCCTATAAAAGACTCATTTGGTGATGATAGAGGCGAGGAGGTGTGTTCAGCCGGGCGTGCAGCGGACGGCGCAGCACTATTCGATTTGTTATAAATAAAAGTAGTAGAGATAGAGACATAGGGAGGAGCACGAGGTTGTGGGAGATAAAGATGAACGAGGCAAGGGCTTATCTGTAAATGTGGAGAGAGGTGCGGGTATCTTTTGTAAAATTGTCATAGTTAGCTTTCTATCCGTCAGATATAGATCGGACGGTCTATATTTCAAGATGGCAGGCATACTATCATCACCAACTCGGTTTTCTATAAGAGTAGATATATATAGATATAGATAGATAGAGACTAGGGAGTACTAGTAAGGACACCATCTACTGCTTCGTGTGCTACTCCTGCGCTCCATTCGGCGGCCACAACGTCCCCTACAGCCACTCCCTCCTGCGCTCCATTCGGCGGGCGCTGTTGAAATCTGGGGAGCGCACTCTCGCGACTGCTGGCAGCCACGACTTCATCGATGATGACTTCTTCCCCGACCTCGGCAACCTCTTCCTCAATGACATGGGCGACAACCTCAACACCAACGGTGCTGCTCGTGTTGCACCATATGTGTTTCTGTCCTTCCTGTTCGAAATCGTGGTAGAATTCATGTTTCTACTCTGTATCCTACTACTATGCTAGTACACATGATTAGTTTCATCTCTGTTATAGCCGTCAAGATTTATTTTGTGCTTATTCGGATTAAATCTCGTAGTAACTTGCTCATATATTCAATTGGCGCAACGTCTCCTATAGCCACTCCTGTTTCATGGACGGCCTAGTCGATGCCTTCAAGGAGCCCTTCGTCCACTGCTATGAGTGCCCGATGCCGTTTTGTGGCTCGCCGGTGGATATGGTGCATCACCTCACGGATGCGTGGAGCGGTCACTGCTGGCCCTTGACGGAGAACATAAAGTACGACATGTGCTACCGGTTCACCATGCCGGAGTCGCTGGAGGATCACCACCGCCTGCTAGTCTCAGAGGAGGACGACCGCTTCTTCCTCTTGATCGTGGGCACCGGCGAGGCCCGCGCAGGCCGCCACCCCGTCTCTGTAATGTGCGTCAGGGGCGTCGCCGCTGACACTGACACTGACATGAGGTATATGTACGGGTGCGTGGTCAATGTTACTACCCCTTCGGGTCACGTGGGCGGTGACACCGGCCTCATCGGACAGACTTGGACTCTAGGGAGCTGGGACTATCCCGCCAATGTGGACTTGGAAAACCCATGGCATCCGTTCCATCCTTTACCCGCCGACTCGGTGCACGGGGACTCCAAGGAGGTTCACCTGGACATACGCATTATCAAGTGCACTTAGAAAACATGTAGTGTGTGTGGGCGCTTATGGCCCGTGTCTTTGCCGCTTTTGATTCTGTAAGCTTCTCGTTAAACTTGAGTGGCTTTCGCCGCAGTCCTTCCTTTGAACTACTCCTCTCAGTGAGCTGATGTAAGACACTTTGGGTTTAATTTGATAATGGAACCGGGGAGGAGCCTCCCTATTCTTCTAAAAAAATATGCATTATCAAGTTAAATGTTGATCATTAGTCTTCGCTCAATGTAATCCACTGTCTAAGCATGTGGAGACTTCCATGCATGATCCTGCTCTATTGGAGTATCGCGCATGAATAAAAGTGTATCCGTTTATGGTTTAGTCTAGAATCTTCCATGTATGAATTTTTACTACAGTAGTGGTGAAAGACTTACGATGAACCATTTCTTACATCTCCTCTGCCCCCTTGCAAGTCATCCTGATTTAATCCCTCCGTCTAGATGTATAAGGGCATGGTTAATATTACTTAATAGTATAGCCAACTGTTGACTATAAGAAAGTGCCATGTCATCTGTAGCCAACATGTATAACAATCGATACTCAAAAACTAATTCTTAAAGATCATTACTTGCAAAGCACAATAAGTGTTTTTTCTTCACAAGTTTTGGATGCAGGTTGAACAGTTGAACGCCTTTGTTTGCAAAAGATACCTTTTTTATCTATTTCACCCGGATGTTTGTGAGCTCTAGAGATGAGATAATATCCGAAGAAACCTATCAATACCCGTTACACATGAGATGACCCCCACATCCTTTGTCAAAATAAACAAGTCCCCGATCAATGCATTTCACTCTTCGGTGCAACGCACTGGCACCTTACTACTATAGATTAGTGCGACCAAAAATTGAACAACATTGTATATAGTACGATGAATACTGATGCATGTCACATAAAATTATATCGTTCAAAACTATGTTTAAATACGAATCCAACGATATAGTTTTTGTTGACATGCACTAACATTTTGTCAGTTAAATCTTTAGTCAAATTTAATGGGGGACTAATAAACCACGACCGATGTAGTACAAGTGTAGAGGGCGGCGCTGCACGGGAGTCTCACCTCTCTCCCTGCTCGTGGCGCGGCAGTAAAGCCGTCATATCACATAACCCAACCACTCCCAGTAATAAATGGCCTGGTAAAATAAACAGACAAGCAACTATCACATCCCTCCGTCTTTTTTGCATTTCATCTCTCTGCATTTACTTTCTCCCGTTCATCTCCCACACCCGATCCCTATCTACTACTCCTAGGGCCAGTTCTTTTGGTGGCTTCCCCAGCTTTTCCCACAAGACTAGTCACAGTGGAGAGTAACAATAAGGCGCCTCACTCATTTATTTGGGCTTCTAAACTACTACACTGTCCTGGTTTATTCCTCACCATTGTAATTTGTGCTAAATTTTGACCAAAGATTTAACTAATAAAATGTTTCTCAAAACACTTAGGCGCGGTGCATCTAGGTGTGTAAGTCATCTTACGAAAACCAAATAATCCCAAAACACTTAGGCGCGGTGCATTAACTTCTACCTCGTTTCTTGTTTCTTGACATATCAACCAATAAGAGATAAAGAGTGTGCATGCTTTTAATGACTTGAGATATCAAACACGACATGCAGTGGTTAGTTCATTGCATGCAATACTATTAATTAGCAAATAAACATTAACGTTTCTCGTTTTCTCCTCCTCCTTGGTCACGGTGCACAGCCTAAGATGACTTACTCACCTAGGCGGATGGAGTAGTGCATGTGACATGCACTAACATTTCATTAGTTAAATTTATGATCAAAATTTGACACAGATTACAATGGGGACCAATAAACCAGGACGGAGGTAGTAGTTATGGGATTACTAATCTAGAAGCCTAAAAGAACTGGCCCCCGGTACTCCTACTAGTAGTAGTACTCAAGTTGGAATTCCAATTGCACGGCACAACTTGTTAGGCAAAAAATTCGATACAGGGTGTAGGAAGCGGTTTCGGAATTTGCATGCCTTTCCAACCAGTGAGATACTCCGTACAAGGTACGACAGAGAAATAACCACAGAGAAGGAAGCTAAAAGTAAACAATCAAACGAGCATTTTTGCATTTGTTTTGCATTGAATCGTTTCACAAGCTTGACTAGTGCTGTTTTTCTACTTTTACAAAAACCGCATCGTAATGTTAAAACGTGCATTTGCACGTACATAAGTAATAGTAGTACTCCTTCCATCTAGGTGTACAAGTCTTCCCTCCTTCTTGGTCACCGTGCACAACCAAAGATGACTTATTGACCTGGACGAAGGGAGTAGCACAGTCTGCAAGCATATATCGAGAGAGACGTGTAGTCCGATAGTATATAGTAAAGTTTTTGCTATATGCACGTACTTGCAAAATGCGTAATAATACACAATGTTTGCAAACTTTCCCTTTTACATACTTAATTGAGGATGCTAAAAATTCCTGAACGTTCGGGATTTATCATTTGCGTCCCAAAACTAATGAGATCACCTTACGAAACAAAAATTATACTCCTCGTAAAAGCCATGACGCTTGCAGGAGCGCTTGCGGCGCGCCACGAGTGCCCTGGTGTGCGGCCGTTTCCTAGCGTGCCGACACAACGCCTCTTCCTCAGCCTCGCAACTCACGAGGTGCTGATTGGCGGCTTGCCGGCGGGTGAGCGCGATTTCACCGGTGTGGTGATCCGGCGCCAACAGGTACTCCTCCTGGATGGAAGAGTGCACCCGGTACACGTACCGCCAAGCGTAGATGAGGCGCTTGGGCCCGACTGCACTGAGGGCGTCAGCACGGGCGTCCTCCGCCACCCTCACGACCCTCGTGCGAGCCTTCTGCCAAAGAACCAATTGCTTGACTCTCTCGGACGCGACATAGATCACCCAGAAAGCTTGTTGCCCGGTGCGCTTCTCTTCCCCGGTCTTCTTCTCCGCCTTTATTTTGGCGCGCTCTGCTGGAGGCAAAGCCTCCCACAAGGCGACATCCATTTCTTTCCAAAGCTCCTCAAGGCTGGGGGGCTCGGCGGGCGGTGCGGCGTTCTCCTCGTAGCGGGGAGCCGGCGCGTCCTCCGACGTGCGTGCTGGCGAGATTGGGAACGCCGATGCGTCCACCTCGATGCGTCACGGCGAGGAGCGGAACGCTGACACGTCATCCTCGACTAGTGGCGGCGAGGAACGGAACGGCGACGCGTCGCGTCGCGGCAAGGAGCGGAACACCGACGCGTCCTCCTCGACTAGTGGCGGCGAGGAACGGAACAACGACGCGTCGCGCGGCGGTGAGGAGCGGAACACCGACGCGTCCTCCTCGACTAGTGGCGGCAAGGAACGGAACAGCGACACGTGACCGTCCGCGCGGTGCAGCGAGGGGCTCCTAGGGCTTGGGAGGGGCGATGCCATGGTGGTCGACGTGAGAGGGAGGGGGAGGAGATAGCGATGAACGTGAACGTGAGGGGGAGGAGATAGCAATGTCGTGGGAGGCGCAGTATTTATATCGAGCAATGGAACACCTACGTAAGATATGGACTGAGCTGCACTGACTTAACTGCAGGTCCACTTGCGTCACTGACATGTGGGCTAGTACAATGCTGGGCCCGTATGTCAGTGACCCAATGCACCTGAAGTTAAGTAAAAGCTACGTGGGCATATTTGTTGGAGTAAATTACGGGGGAGCGAAGGGGTGGAAATATTGCTGGTCACAACAGATTGGACGAGCGTGGGGGGGAGGAGAGTCATGCATGCAGATTTTTTCACATGGGGTGGAGTGGTGGGACCGCCGGAGGGAGAAGGAGAGTTTGGCAGGCATATTGTTTACACACATGGAGAGGAAAATATTTGGAGACGAATGGGCTTCCTGCGGGTATGGGGAAAGGTGCATAATAAGTCATCTTGCATGCCGGGCTAGGTATAGTCTCAAGTCATTAAAAACATACACGCCCCACACATGTTCATATTTCAAGGTGCACTAAATTATTGCATGCGATGATTAAGGCTGGCCATAATTGTGGTATCTTAGCTGGTATCATGCACACGGGAATAGCAAACATGCTGATGTGGCAAAGAATTAAAGAAGAGAGGGGGGTTAGAGTAACTAGTGTTCATGCATGCATTGGTAAACACATTTTTTGTGAAGAACGGCAGCATTAGTTGAGTACTTTTGCAGACTTCAAAAACTATTCCACCGCCTCTACTATCTTGCTAAGAGTAGGTGAACTTTTTGAGTCGAGCCCTTTAAACTAGAAGGGAGGTAGTGGTACTCTAATAGCTAGGTGTGTAACTCATCTTACGAAAACCAAATAATCCCAAAACACGTAGGCACGGTGCATTAACTTCTACCTCGTTTCTTGTTTCTTGACATATCAACCAATAAGATATGAGGGTGTGCATGCTTTTAATGACCTGAGACTATCAAACATGACATGCAGTGGTTAGTTCATTGCATGCAATACTATTTAATTAGCAAATAAACATTAATGTCTCTCGTTTTCCCCTCCTCCTTGATCACGGTGCACAGCCTAAGATGACTTACTCACCTAGACGGAGGAAGTATCAACATTCACAATGTCAAATCAATATTTTTACACTCATTATAAAACGTAGTTCTTATACTCATTATAATCAGTATTGTAGATATTGATATTTTTAGTATAAATTTGTTCGTGGGATTTCATTGATGCCTGTCAAAGCATGGAGGAAGCGGATCTTAGGGCTTGCATTGCCGGTCTCTACATAGGTATTTCTCTTCATAATCCTGTAATTTTAGAGACTGATTGCGCTTTTGTGGTAGAGTCTCTTGCATCGGGGGACTATGACAAGTCTATTACGCGTGACCTGAAGATGAAAGCGTTGAGCATCTCGAAGTTGATCAACAATCTTCAATTGTCAAAGATTAGTCGTTCGGCCAATACGGTGGCACACTTAATCACTAAGTATAGCTTTGACAATAGATTAGATGGTATTCTTGTAAATAACTTACCGCCCTGTGTGGTGAATATTGTATCGAATGAGTGTACTGGTGTGGCTGGTTAATTAATATAAGGTGGTGTTCAAAAAAAGTATATATTTGGTCAAACAGTTTGCAAACGGTTGACGGGAGTAAAAATGACCAGAGGGAGTATCATGCATGCGGAGTAGGCAAAAAAATTGCTCATTTATAGCCGGTCGAAGTCTGAAAGGGCGCGACCGCGCGAGGGGGGCGAAGGTCGTGGGAGGTGCGACGGTTGACAGAATTAAGTGAAGTTACATCGACGCACCAGAATGGCGTGCGAACAGGAAGAAGCTATACCGCCAGGCCTGCGATATGGGTCTAGTAGACATGACATCTAGTGTGTCCTGCATAGTTCTCGAGAACTCTTTGGGGCCTTGCAGCCATTTATCCACCGGGCAAGCCAGCAACCCCATGCCGTTCACACGCCCTACTCGTCCCCGTCTTCTACCTCACAACAGTTTGCTCCCAGTCGTCCTGTCCTTTCACATTAGTTCGCTCCCAGTTTTTGTGGGGTACAACAGTTCAACTTCTCCTAACCCTCCTCCAAAATCCATGGCCTCCCAAATCTCCATGGTCGCTGCTGAGTACCAGGTTAGAGCCATCACCAGCGATCAGTTCATCGTCATCTACACACGTGGATCCGCGACGGTGAAATCATGGCTTGCTCGCTTCCTATGCATGTTCAACAGTTCAACAGATGAGTGGGTCGCTGGGCTAGATGTTGAGTACACCACAGTCCTGGGACAAGAGAAGGATCTAAAGGACGAAGAGAGGAAGAAGCCCGCCATGATCCAGGTTTGCGTACATAACGTTTGCTTGGTCTACCACATATGCCATGCCGACGTTGAGTGCCAGGATTTTAAGAACTTCCTGAAGGACAAAAGAGTGAAATTCATTATTGTAGGCTTTAAGAACGACAGTGATGTCCTGTGTCGGATATAAATCGTTGTAAGCCAGCCCTTCGATCTCCAGAAGGCCAGCCTGGTTTCCTCCTCTCAACCTTCAATGCTGACCCTGGCAGCAGCCATGATTGATCCTTCGTACGCTAAACTGAAGAAACCTCATCACGAGTTTCATCATGCATGGGAGTCAAAGACATTAGATGAAGATCACATCTTGTACGCGGCAATGGATGCCTACCTTTGTTTAAATATCTACATGGGTTGGATGAAGAAGCAGAGCCCAGTGTCCGGTTCAAGCAAAGAAGCGTCGGCAAAGAGGAAGAGGAAGAGGGACGAGGACGAAGTCGAGGATGTGGACTCGGACTCCGAGTAGGTGGCAGTGCTATCGCTCATGCTGGATCTACTACAGTGTCAAGCGGACTAGTTGCTTAGTTTATTTTCAAGGGTGTGTTGTGCTGAGGCCCCAGCAGAACTATGTTTATGTTATTTCTCGTTATTTGAACTCTTTAGTACGTAGAGTAGTACTAGTACTATGTCTTACTACTGTTCTTCTTGCAGTTGGTACTACTGCTCGTATCTTCGTGTTCCTACTATAATTAATACGTTTGTACTAGTAGTATAATTTGGGTCAGTCGATTTGTGAAAGAAGTTCGACGAAGCGAAGGAAGAAGATGGCAGAAGACGACACACACAGACACACACGCAGCACAACACACACACACACACACTCCCCCGAGCACACAATTCATCGCCATCCAAGGTTATATGGCGACCACTCTTGCTTGTGCTTCTTTGCACCCCAACATGCACAACACCTCAATCTTCAAAGAGGGCATCGAGCAGATCGAAGACGGCGACCACACCACGCTAGAGAATGCGGGGTCATTTGGAAGCAGGGTGATGTGACGACGGCTGACTGACTCCTCCCCCCACCCTCTCTCTCTCTCTCTTGCACAAAATTACCAATCCCTCTCTCCCCCGCACAAAATTGTCAATCCCTCAACCCATGAGATCCTTCCCCTCTCGTCCATGTTTTTCCAGCTCTCTTATCAAACATGTTGTCTCTTCTCCTTCCACGTATATAGAATCCGGATGCACACGCATCTCACGAATATTACATGTATCCATCTTTCTCACAGACCTAACTTCTTCCTCTCTCTTTCTCTTTCTCTCTCTCTCTCATTAGGTTTGTCTCCTACTCTCTCGTCCACATACATACAATCTTTCCTGTCCTATCTGCTCTATCTTCAAAATCTCTCTCTGCACGTTTCATTCACACAATGGGATATGTCAAAATGTTGCTTCTATAATGGCTGGTGTAGAGTTTTGGTTGTTTTTGTTGCATCCTACAAAGTAATAACTATGAAATGCATTTAGATTCTCATTTGACTGGGATTATGTGAGTTTGAGCATGTTGTGAAGTACTATAGACCTTGTATACATCTTGGGATTCGACAATGATTGTAACTATTGAATTGTATAGACCATTACATTCGAAGTCAATAGCCTAATATATTTATTTCACAATTTCAACAAATGATTAGTTCACTACAAACTAAGAAAACAAATGTGTACTCCCTCCGTTTTTATTTAAGTCCGCGTATTAGCATTGGTCAAAGTCAAGTTTTGTAAACTCTCAGAAAACTTATAACAAAAAATATTAACATATACAATAACAAATAAATACCATTAGATTCATTATTGAATGTACTTCCACATCATACATATTTGTTATGGTAAATGTTTATATTTTTATATAAACTTGGTCAAACTTTAGGAAGTTTGACTTCGGTCAAACCTAATATGCAGAGTTTACTACTACTACTCGCTAGTTGCTTAGCCGAATCACTCAACACGCCACACGGGGAGTCCAGTGTCACAAAATTTTGAGGTCGGCGGGAAAATCTCCCGCGACCCTGATTCGAGCAGTGGGAAGTTGCCATCATAGCCTTCGGAACAGGCCTCCGAACGTTGTTTGGTAGGGGGCTGTTTTCGTAACTTCAGGTTCACCCTACCCAGCCAGCCCCACCCCGGCACCCAGAGTAGTACACCTAAATACTCCCCATTTTCTATCCCCACCGCAAAATATACTTCTCCACGGCACCACAACCTTCGTGCTCCTCCCCTTTACATCAGTGCACTCATCCACCGCAGCGCATCTGCCTCATCGATGACCTCGTATGCTACACTGGAGCCGGTCTACCGTCGTCGTCGTAGACAGAGCCTCTTCCCCGGCATCGTCTTCCACAGTCTCGAATCTGCTTCCCGGAAGCCGACGCCAAGCGCAGAAGTACCATCGTCGTGGACAATGAACTGACTCCCGTTGCCGACCATGACTCACAGAGGCCGCCGCGACCATCGTTCTCCTCCTTGATTGGTAATGTATGTATTGAATCACTTAGCAGTACATGTGCAGTTCCAATTTTGTTCATACCTACCCTTCAATTTTCCTGGGTGCTATTGTTCCCGTAAAAGTAATTTGTTATAGACTCCATTGTCCAACAGAATATCAGCTTCTAATTGTGCGTTGCTCCTGTATCGTGCTATGCTTGGGTAGGTTTTTCATCCTCAACCAGCAGTGTGGCAAATGATGGGAAGTTTTTTAGAACTAGCAAGATGCCCATGCATTGCACGCATCAAGATGCATTTGTATAAGTAGTATATCTTGTGGGAGAAAAGGATGAACGAGGGAAGGCCTTATTTGCAAATCTGGAGAGGGGTATGGGTATCTTTTTGTAAAATTCCCATTTGTTTCCTTCCTATCTGTCAGATATAAATCGGACGGCCTATATTGCAAGAAAAAAGTATAGAGAAAAAAGTAGACAGTAAAGGAAGTAGAGATAAATATTAAATATTAAATATAAAATAAATATAACCGTAGAGAAGAGAGTAGAGATAGCAGATATGTCGGGAAAGGATCGCGCGCGCGGGGGAAAAAGCGGCCGGGCGTGCGCTAGTTTTGGCGCGCAGCGTCCGGCGCGCTTTATAAAATCCAATGCCCTCCCACCGCTCTGTGCCTTGCCACCGCTCTGTGCCTCGCCACCACTCTCTCCCCGCTCTTTTTCGCCTCATCGCCGCCGCGCCACCATGCTGCCGCGTCGCCGGGAAACTTGGGGATACCACGGCGTCCGCGCGTGCCCCTCCTGCGGCTTCTCCGCCGATATCCGGTTCCGCGGGATGCACCTCGGCCTCGGCAATTTCGACACAGCCAACGAGGCCGCCCGCGCGTACGACGTGGCGGCGTGGCGCCTCCGGTGGCCTCATAGAACATTGAACTTCCCCAACGTGCCAACGCGGGAGCGGGCGCAGGAGCTCGCGCCTCTGCCGCGGCTTAGCACCGACGAGGATCGTCGCGACAACCGGAGCCGGGAGCACCGTCTCGGCATCGTCGAGATGGACGAGGAAGCCATTGCGCTGTGGCACCAACACTTCCCGCAGGACATCATCGACGAGCGCGAGTTCTATGCGCAAAGGAGGGCGGAGAGGGATAAGAGGAGGGCGGAGCGAGCCGCCTATCGCGAGGACAAGCGTAGGCGAAAAGCGGATGCTCAATTCAACATGAGGCTAGGAGTAGCGTCGCCCTGGGAATCCGACGACGATCGTTATCTTCACGCCTACAGTCAGACGTTGGAGGAGGACATCACCGAGGAGGAGTCGGACGACGAGGAGTAGTTGAATTATATTTTTTTTATCTATCTATGCTGAGAACTATCCTCTACTCTCTAGTATCTACTTCTCGATCTCAGCACTATAAACGCTTTTTTAAAGCGCTATGCGTTGCGATTTGTTGGAGATGCTCTAACATGGCAGACGAGTGCTTTAATGTTGCCCACAAGATGCGCGAGTATTACTAGTAGTATTTTTCTTGCCATGTTGAGATTTTAAAACCACGAGTGTGAACATGTAGAGGAGCAATGAAGACCAAACACGGGATATTCAGGACATCTTCAAGGAGCGTGGCAAGTTAAAGAGGAGCTGCACCGAACCTGTAAAATGAGCTTTGTTAAGTAACACCCTTTCAATTACTTTCGTTTAGCCTCGTGTTCTTCGATGTGTATATGTTGTAGTTTCTGTTTCTCTTAAGCGTGGTGTTCTTCGATGTGTAATAAAAAGAGTCTTAATCGTCCTAATGCTTTCGTTTTTAACTTGATGTAGGAAGTGGGTGTTCTCACCTTGTAGTCTGTTTTTATATTTCTTTTCCTTTTGAATTCACTTCTCCGACTTCTGTTTATCTAGCTTCTACTAAATGGATCTAGGTTTCTCTGAGTATTGATCTAAAAAAGAACTAACTTCATGTCAGGATGCAGTTCCTGCAAGGAGGGAAGTATGGTCAACCTTGACATCATGTTTCCAAAATGAGGCTAGATTACACACAAGGTGCCAGTTCCCTAATGATGCTGGATTAGACACAAGGTGCAAATTCCCAAATGATGCTGGATTACACACAAGCCAGGTGTAGTCGTCAGCTGTTCGTGTCCTCGTGGCTCAAGTAAAGGCTGAAAGAAAGCATGCAGTAGCCCTTGAGAATGTAGCTGAGTTCCTGAAGAAGCAAAAAGAGCAATCTGTAACGCCCCGGATACAACTTTCCATATTAGTAACTCCAACTCTTGCCTTTTCCGGAGATGCGATATGCTATTTCCTTCGTGGTTGGGTTTTATCTGTTGTTTTGCATTTTGTTCTTGTTATGCATCTCATCTCATGGCATCATATGCATTTCATCCACATGTTTTTCAAAACTTGCATCCGTCCGGGTTTCCGCCGGTTCTCTCCATTGTCCGTTCTGAGCCCGACCACACTCGCACGCGCCCGCGGCACCTCCGAAATATTATTTTATAAGTGGCATAAAAATGTTCTCGGAATGGGTTGCAACTTGTCGTGCGGTCTTATTATAGTGTAGACAGGCCGCCTGCCAAGTTTCGTCGCATTCGGAGTCCATCTGATAGCCCAACCGTTAAATGTGTAGCGGTACCGTTGTCGGTACCTTCGTCGGACGTTTCGGTCTCCGAAACTGCCGCCGGGCTGCAACATCCGTTCTCTCCCCCCAGCTCAAGCCCGCTCTACACAGCCCACTAATCCCTCCTGCAACCCACCTAGTCTCCCATCTGTCCAGAGCCACACGATCGCGATCGGAGGCTCCGGAATGCCCCAAAAAACCCAACCCTAGCCTCCCTGCCTTATATAAACACCTCCCCATGCCAATTTTGGCCCCCTCCAACCTCCCACCTTGTTTCTCGCGCCCCCAATCATCAGCCGCCGCAGCCCTCATCGTTTTCCGCGCCGGACCTCTCCTCCTCCGCCACTTGGCGCCGCCGCCACCACTTCCCAGCCAACCCACGGCCGCCACATCGCCTCCACTACCGCCACGGCCAATCAGAGGCCTCCACGCGGCCTCCCTGCGTCGCCCCGCGCGTCTCCCCAGCCTCCCTAGCCACCGCGGCCCGCCCAGGCCCGGGCCAGGCCCGTGAAGCCCATCAGAGCCCCTGCGCCCGAGCCCGCGCGCCCGAGCGAGCGTCCCCGCCGCCCGGCGCCCGCCGCCGCTCATCCCTGCCTCCTCCTCCGCGCCCCAGACCCGGCCGTCGGAGCGCGCCGCCTCCGGTGCCAACTCCGCCGCCAGGTCACGCCTCCGCTGCCTCCAGTCCCCTGCTCCCTCTTCCTCCCTGTGTCTCCTCTCTCCCTCACCCAGTTCCTCTCTCTCTCCTCGCAGAGACTGCCACCGCCCCAGGATGCTCCGCTCGACGCCGGTGGCCTTCACCGACGCCGGGAACGGGTCCCCGGCCACGACCTCCATCGGATCCGGCCACCTGCGGCCCCGTCCCGGCCTCCCCGCGCCTACCCTCGCCGGAGATGGCCCCTCCGCCGCCGCGCCCTACATCGCCCCGATCCGGTCTCCCCTCCTCGCCATTGACCGCGCCAAGGCCACGATCGCACGCGCCTGGGCCGACCTCGACTTCGGCCCAGCCGCACCGCGCCTCCCAGGCCCAAGCCGGCCTCGCTCGACCTCTCCATCCGACTGGGCCGAGCCCATGGGTGAGGCTCCCCAGCCCCTCCTCTATTTAGCCCATGTTCTGTGTAGTTTCAGCCCCTTATGTTTTTTTTCCAATTTCAGCGAATTTAGCTAATTTCCAGGAGTTTTTCAGTTTTACAGAAAACCCCCTAAGCATCATGCATTTAATATCTCTTAAACCGTGCATCGGATTAAAATGTTTTATATATGTAAAATGCTCAAAAAATTGTGTAGTTTAATAATATGCCATTTTTATCCATGTTTAAAATGTTTAACTTGCTGTTTATTTAAATTTGCTAATATGACATGCTAAAATGATTTATTTCATAACTAAATAACCGTAGCTCGGTTTTGAATAAACTTTATATGTAAATGGGGTGGAAAAATGCCTAGTTTAACATGGTCCACTTTATTTTCCTGTTTAACAAACATAAAATTGTGTTTAGGGCAGAACAGGACCAAATCTAAAATTTGCATATGGGGATTTTCCGGAATTGTTGTTTGTTGGTTCCGGCCTCATTTAAACTTGCCTAAATAGTTAGTTTCATTATGTTTCCCCTCTTGCCATGTTTAACAACATTTAATATTGTTGGGTACATAACCGAGATCAAACTAGATAATTGCATGTGGTGTTTTGTCAATATGCAACTCGTTGCATATTGAGCTCCACTTAATTTGTAGTATTGTGTGTTGCAGTTTGCCATGCCATGCCTCATTAAACCGGACATGCATCATACTTGATTGTGCATCATGCCATGATTATGCTTGTGTGTTTACCATGTTGTTTGTTTCTTTCCGGTGTTGCTTCTTAGTTCTGGTAATGTTGCGATTGTGAGGATTCGTTCGACTGCTCCCGTTCGTCTTCTTCATGGACTCGTTCTTCTTCCTAGCGGGATTTCAGGCAAGATGACCGCTACCCTGGATCTCAAGACTCTCATTGCTATGCTAGTTGATTCGTTCTATCGCTATGCCGCGCTACCTATCACTTGTTCTTCAAGCCATCCCAAATTGCCATGAACCTCTAACCTTTGACACCATTCCTAGCAAACCGTTGCTTGGCTATTGTTACCGCTTTGCTCAGCCCTCTTATAGCGTTGCTAGTTGCAGGTGAAGTTGAAGATTGCTCCATGGCGGACAGGGTTATGTTGGGATATCACAATATCTCTTATATTATTAATGCATCTATATACTTGGTAAAGGGTGGAAGGCTCGGACTTATGCCTGGTGTTTTGTTCCACTCTTGCCGCCCTAGTTTCCGTCATACCGGTGTTATGTTCCCGGATTTTGCGTTCCTTACGCGGTCGGGTGATTTATGGGACCCCCTTGACAGTTCGCTTTGAATAAAACTCCTCCAGCAAGGCCCAACATTGACTTTTACCATTTGCCTCACCACCACCTATATTTCCCTTGGGAAATGAACCCAAGGGTCATCTTTATTTTAGCCCCCCCTGGGCCAGTGCTTGTCTAAGTGTTGGTCCGACCGGGCAGACTGCGGGGCCACCTCGGGGCAACTCGAGGGCTGGTTTTACTCGTAGGCTGACCTATCCGGTGTTGCCCTGAGAACGAGATATGCGCAGCTCCTATCGGGATTGTCGGCGCATCGGGCGGCTTTGCTGGTCTTGTTTTACCATTGTCGAAATGTCTTGTAAACCGGGATTCCGAGTCTGATCGGGTCTCCTGGGAGAAGGTATATTCCTTCGTTGATCGCGAGAGCTTGTCATGGGCTAAGTTGGGACACCCCTGCAGGGTATAATCTTTTGAAAGTCGTGCCTGCGGTTATAGGCAGATGGGAATTTGTTAATGTCCGGTTGTAGATAACTTGACACCAGATCCGAATTAAAACGCATCAACCGCGTGTGTAGCCGTGATGGTCTCTTCTCGGCGGAGTCCGGGAAGTGAACACAGTTTCTGGGTTATGTTTGATGTAAGTAGGAGTTCAGGATCACTTCTTGATCATTGCTAGTTTCATGACCGTTCCTTTTGCTCTCTTCTCGCTCTGATTTGCGTATGTTAGCCACCATATCATGCTTAGTCGCTGCTGCAGCCTCACCATGTTACCCCTTCCTTTCCTATTAAGCTTTGCTAGTCTTGATACCCATGGTAATGGGATTGCTGAGTCCTCGTGGCTCACAGATTATTACAACACCAGTTGGAGGTACAGGTTATGCGATGATCATGACGCGAGAGCGATGCTTGCTTGTGTTGAGTTCTTCTTCTGCTTCTTCGATCAGGGGATAGGTTCCAGGTCGGCAGCCTGGGCTAGCAGGGTGGATGTCATTTGAGTTTCTGTTTTTGTTTCATCCGTAGTCGGATGTTTATCTTATGTATGATGTGTTGTTGTATTCGTGTGGCATTGTATGCCTTATGTATGTATCCCCATCTATTATGTAATGTTGATGTAATGATATCCACCTTGCAAAAGCGTTTCAATATGCGGGTCTATCCTTGGTGGGACCTTCGAGTTCCTTTTGGATAGGGTCGCATATTGGGCGTGACAAGTTGCTATCAGAGCCCCGACCGACCATAGGATCCCCCTTGTTTGTTGGCCGTTATTGAGTCTAGAAGAAAACTATTTTGAGTCTTAGGATTATATATATTGGAGAGTAGGATTCTTTTTACTCCTCAACCCCCTTCGTCTCTCTGGTGAGGACTATTGACGTAGATGTTTTGACTTTCCTCTCCTCAAATTTCACTCAAATTTTTTTTAGGATCACGCGGGTATCTTGGAATAGTTCCGATGGTTTTGTGACGAGAACATTGTTCTTGGTGCCTCCTAGCTATTTATGTGGCTTTGACCCGAGGAGTTGAGCTCTGAGGTGTTGTCGTCACAATTTTATCATTGCAGTTCTGGAATACCTGAGATTTGCCGACATCGAAAATCTCTTTTATGCAGTTGTTGGTGAGATAACCCCGATAACCCAGTACTGGGGCGAGCTCGGGAGTATTGCCATAACTCGTATAACGGATGCTTTTCGAAGGTTGAGGTACACGATTTCCAGAGTTTTCTTGGTTATGTGTTGACGGATGGATACAGCTTGGATGTAGGTATTGTTAGTTTGGGTGAGATATATTGCTTTCCCTGTATCCCCAACACCAGATTGCATAACCAGAAAGTTTCAGGAGTTTTATAGGTGGGAATTCAAGTAGTTCCTAGAATATCTTTTCGACAGATGCATGATATGAGATTGGGGTTAGACGTCTAGTGGTTCGCCTTTCCACGGTCGTTTTTACAGTGGTCTCGTTGTGTCTTAAAGAACCCTTGGCTATACTGGTTCGGGGACACTTCGTATGTCATGTGCACTGCCTTGTACATGATGGTGCTGTACACTCGAGCCCGTGTGGGCCCCACCACGAAAACTTCGGACGAAATCTCTATCATATGTTTGTTCCGGCTTATTTCTGCAAGCCAATCCTTTGTTTTGTTTTATTTGTGGTATTCGAGTTGCTTCGAAGTCAAGTGTTGAATCCATACCTTTCTTAATTGGTGTTCTCATATTTCTATGGGAGTGCTAATCCTTTTGATCATTGAGGTTGTCATGTTAATTCTTTTCCAACCGGTGCGCTTCTCTTCGAGATGAACCCATCATTCTCCCCATCCACAAGATCAATTATAAGTTTTCTCAACGGTGTTTGTTTCATTCATCCCAAGTTACCTCTGTTTTCCCGCCCTCCCACCCTTTTTCTTCAAGGACCCAGATTTCTTAATCAAGTATCCATTTATTCATGTGAAGTCTCATTCACTCTTTTCAATCAATGTTTTGATCCGGCGATCCCTCGTGAAGATGCTCACGAGCTTCAAGTTCATCATCATTCGTTCTTTTTCTTCTCAAGTGGATCCAATTCAAGATTTCAGTGTTGATCATATTCCTTACCTCGTGTAAAATGCTTTCTCATGCCGGTGCACCTCTTAATTGTTCACCTCTCTCTATTCTTATCCGGAGTGCTCAAGATATCTCAGAAGACTTGTGTTTCCATTCTCAATCAGTTCAAGTTATTTCGAGGTTGTTATCTCATTCAAGCCATTTATTTCAACTGGTGCAACCTCTCTTTAAAATTATTTCAACGGTGTTCCTTTTCAGCGGGCCCTAACCCACAGGTCTTTTCCCAGGATCTTACCTGACTCTTCTAATTTTCCTCGAACCATTCCCAAATTCTTTTCCAAGTTTGACGTAAGAATGAATTTTCATCAGTCATATTCCTTATCCAAGATCGCTTTCAGAATATTTTCATCCTTGGTTCATCATTTCTATTCTTCTTTGTTCTGGAGTATCTCAACAATTCATGGTGGTACTCATCATCATTCTCAACATTTGAAGACCAAAGAAGTGTTTTCCTCTAAATCTTGGTCCATTCTCTTCAAGATTCATGGTTCTAGCTTGATGCCATCCTCTCATAATTGTTTTTGATAGTGAGAATTTTTTTCACCCATCCGGAGCAATTCAAGAGTCTTTTCAGATTGATTCTCCGTAGCCCATCATCTCAGAATTATTCATTCAAGCTTTCAGCTCTCATTCTCCAAATCATACGGTGCATCGTTCAAGTATTATCTAATCAACTCGGGATCTCTGCGTTCACTTGTATCAAATCACCTCAAGTATCTTCATTCGTTTTCCAATTCTTCCCGGTGTTTCTTTATCTTTTCTTCGTTCATTTTCAATTCTTACGGTGGTTCGTTCAAGATTCCTCTTCCTTTGTTATCATATCAATTCATTCATTGTTAACAAATCCCACCGGTGGTTCCATCAATACCTTCTCAAGTTTATGCTATATCTCTCTTAATTCTTTCTACGAGAATAAGTAGTATGCCAAATCCGTTGCTTGTCATCAATTTATATTGGTGAAGGATAGGCAGGACATAATTCTTATTCTTGTTTCATCCAAGTGATTAATTCATTCTTCCGGAGATTGTTCATGATGAAGTAATTCTCGGTTCTAGTATTCATCTTTTCGTTTCCAGAGTTCCAAGTTCTCTCGGTTATATCATAGCGAAGCTCCATCTAAATCATCGCAAGGCTTCACCTTGTGTTTTCAACCTCTCTTTCTTTCTATCATCCTTTTATTACCGGAGTTCTTCATGGAGTCTCTACATGATGGTTCATCGAGGATTTCTTTCATTCTCATTTTGGTTCTTCAAGATTTCTCTCGGAGCTAAGATCCGCCAAGCTACACTCTAAAATAAACATGGTGCTCAACACATGTTTTGTTTTGAGGAGTTCAAGCATTCTTCATCTTGCATTCCAAAGTGCAATTCTTTCTACCTTATCTTTTGAGGTGGTGTTATGTCACTCTTGACAATTTCCTTCATGGTTCATGATTCATATTGTTATCAAGAATGAGGTATTTTAAATCCATCAATCTCTTTGTTGGAGTTATCTTGGGTTAGTTTTCATCTAAAGCCTTCCATTAGGAATGTTGCTATTTGTGGTGCTTATCAATGATCCAAGCTTTCTCCATATCCTTCTCGGTGAAAGAGGTTTTTCATCTCTTCGTTGATCTTAAACAAGCAATTGTTTTTCGTTAGTGGCAGAATTTCACCTCAAGTTTTGAGATGTTTGCCATAAGCCCACAACAAGCTTGTGCCTTTCTTTGTTGATTTTTCAACGACTCCGTTCAATTCTTCTTTGCAAGGATGCTTTCCAAGTTCTTTTGTGGCAGAAATTGTCATTTTCTTCTCCGTTTTTTTGTCCCAACAATCTAGCTTCTATTCTTTCTCCCAGAGACATTGTGATGTTGCTCTTTTCACTCATCATCTTGCTTTGGCAAGATCATGTTCTTCTCCTTGCTTCTCCATTTAACCGGAGTGTGGTGTCATCTCTTCAAGTTCTTTCATCTTGTCAAGTTTTGCCTCTCTTTTCAACCTGAGTGCTGTCTGAAATCCTTCTTACCCATTATGCCACTCTTTCAATAGTTCCGGAGGCAGTGTGTTGTTGATTTCATCAAGTATCATCCCATCTTCTCAATTTCATGTTCAATTCCTTCCATTTACAATCGGAGTGCTGTCAAAATTATATCATTCTTATTCATTCTTATCTCGTTTCAACCAGAGTGGTTTCAATTCCTTCTTGTCCATTGTGCTCGTCATTCATGTCTTTGCAACCTCTTGGTTCTTGAATGTTCCTTGTTCCTCTTTTTTAACGGAGTGTTTTCAACTTTGTTCATCTTTGTTGTTTTATTTCTTCATTTTGCTCAACCTCTCAAGGTTCATGGTTTCACTCGGTTGTCGAAGAAGCAACTTAGTTTTACCTCTTATCTTCCTCTTCCTTTTCCCTCCGGTGCCATCCTAGATCTCGGGACGAGATCCTCTCATAGTGGTGGAGTGTTGTAATGCCCCGGATACAACTTTCCATATTCGTAGCTCCAACTCTTGCCTTTTCCGGAGATGCGATATGATATTTCCTTCGTGGTTGGGTTTTATCTATTGTTTTGCATTTTGTTCTTGTGATGCATCTCATCTCATGGCATCATATGCATTTCATCCGCATGTTTTTCAAAACTTGCATCCGTCCGGGTTTCCGCCGGTTCTCTCCGTTGTCCGTTCTGAGCCCGACCACACTCGCACGCGCCCGCGGCACCTCCGAAATATTATTTTATAAGTGGCATAAAAATGTTCTCGGAATGGGTTGCAACTTGTCGTGCGGTCTTATTATAGTGTAGACAGGCCGCCTGCCAAGTTTCGTCGCATTCGAAGTCCATCTGATAGCCCAACCGGTAAATGTGCAGCGGTACCGTTGCCCGTACCTTCGTCGGACGTTTCGGTCTCCGAAACTACCGCCGGGCTGCAACATCCCTTCTCTCCCCCCAGCTCAAGCCCTCTCTGCACAGCCCACTAATCCCTCCTGCAGCCCACCTAGTCTCCCATCTGTCCAGAGCCACACGATCGCGATTGGAGGCTCCGGAATGCCCCAAAAAACCCCAACCCTAGCCTCCCTGCCTTATATAAACACCTCCCCATGCCAATTTTGGCCTCCTCCAACCTCCCACCTTGTTTCTCGCGCCCCCAATCATCAGCCGCCGCCGCCCTCATCGTTTTCCGCGCCGGACCTCTCCTCCTCCGCCACTTGGCACCGCTGCCACCAGTTCCCAGCCAACCCACGGCCGCCACATCGCCTCCACCACTGCCACGGCCAATCAGAGGCCTCCACGCGGCCTCCCTGC